>NC_057799.1:77046905-77049363 GCF_018294505.1 Triticum aestivum
GAGAGATTAGGGCTTGGCGGCGGCTCCGTATCGTAAAACGCGATGAATCCTTCTCTCTGATTTTTTTTCTCCCCGAACGTGAATATAGAGAGTTGGAGTTGAGGTCGGTGGAGCACCAAGGGGGCCACGAGGCAAGGGGGCGCGCCCAGGGGGGTAGGCGCGCCCCCACCCTCGTGGACAGGGTGTGGGCCCCCTGGCCTTGATTCTTCTGCCAGTATTTTTTATATATTCCAAAAATATTCTCCGTGAAGTTTCAGGCCATTCCGAGAACTTTTATTTCTGCACAAAAATAACACCATGGTAATTTTGCTGAAAACAGCGTCAGTCCGGGTTAGTTCCATTCAAATCATGCAAGTTAGAGTCCAAAACAAGGGCAAAAGTGTTTGGAAAAGTAGATACGATGGAGACGTATCAGCACTCCGTATCAGCACTCAGGACAAATAGTAAAAATCTTACCATCTTTCCTAAATAGATGTGACCGTAGTTCAATACGCACACTAGTGGTCACACGTTTTGAGTACTAATATTTCGAGGTCCAGGAAAATAACCTGTCTTGACAGTATCAAGATCCTCAAGCCATGAAACATAATGACTTATCTCCTTGCAGTTTAGTTCAGCCCCGGGACAGTAGTTGCTTCTGTCTACCAAGCGCCAGACATGTTTGCTTGAATGGAAATAAGCTGTCAATAGAAATTAGTCGTCAACTATTTCTAAATAAACAATATCCAAGACATAAATATGGTTGAGAAACTCACATAATGGTAGAACTGGAGGCGGCTGCACATCGACCCAGATGTCGATATTACCTTCAATTTCATCTTCCGGACGAATATCAAAGGTGATAAGCATATTAGGCTCAAATGCATAAGCCTTGCATAGTGCTCTCCAATTTTTGCATTCAAAATAGGTTTAGGTGTCTGCATTGTATAATTTTACGGCAAAAGTATAACCATGCTCGATCCTCAAGTGAAGTCTCTTTACCTCCATACTTTCCATAGTACTGAAACCAATCTTATCCAAGACATAAATTCTTGCATGGCAGGGGATACACTAGTAGAATAGTAAATAAAATAAAATTATAAGTCGAAGCAAAAGAAGCAGAAGTCATGCTTAATTACGAAAAAGAATTTTCATTGTGACTTACTGTATCCACTTCGAAGTTCTCATCCAGCATGATGCTGAAGCGCCTACCACCAACTAGGTGAGGCCTGTCGCGCTCGTCTTCGCAGTATTCGCACATACAGAATTCCTTTTCATCGTCAGACATTTCCTATGTTCATAGTTGAAACATTAATTGAAAATTGATCGAAAGCAACTACCAGGAAACTCAACACACAGATCACTATTACTCAATATGCAACGGGTTGACTTTAGGTCTGTCGAGTTTTCCTTCCTAAACTCTCATCTCACGTATATGGTGGGCACTCCCTCTCTGATATTGCGACCGCCGGTGATGGTCGCTACTCCTCCTTTCCCTAGTGCATTACAAATATCTAGCACGAGGAAAAGAAGGAGAAGCGACCCCCACGACAACAGTCGGCATTCTTCTTCTCTCATATATGGTGGACACTCCCTCACCGATTTTTTGACCGTCGATTATGGTCGCTACTCCTTTCCCTAGTGCATAACAAAGGTCTAGCACAAAGAGAAGAGGAGAAATGACCCCCACGACAACAGTCGGCATTCTTCCTCTCTCAAATATATATATGGTGGACACTCTCCCTCAATGAAAGACACACAAGGAGCCGAAATAGACCTAAAGTCAACCCGTCCCATATATCGAGCAATGACATAGAAAAAATGCCCTATGTTTTGCCAAAATATCATTGAATTCCCGTTCTGGCAAATCACAAGCACTCGATATGCCCTACATTGTAGAACAAGTCATGCTAAAATTCATGAAAAAATTCGCCATGACCTTTGCTAAAGACAGGACATATCGAGCGCCTGAAATTTGCCGGGACGGATATGAATCAACATTCCGGCAAAACATAGGCCACTCGGAGGCACATTGCAAACAAGAACACCAAGACATCCTCTATATTCAGAATGCATCATCATCAACATCAATGACATGGCAACTAGCACTAGCATTTTCATCATCGACATTTACAACACATTATAATTTGGCTATTCTCACCTAGAGGTCTTAAGGGGTAGACGATGGGGACGACTGCGGGGATGAGGCAGGGGAAAATACTTGATTTTTGCATAAATAAAATATATTAACCACTTACTATAAATAAACTAATTCTATTAAGCACTTACTATAAATAAACTAGTTCTATTAAGAAATTACTATAAATAAACTAGTTCTATTAAGCACTTACTATAAATAACCTAGTTAACCTAGATAATTAAACTAGCCAACCTAGTTAAGCTAGCTAGTTTGAAATTTTACTAATTTACTAAAAAATCTACTCTATGCAAGAACAGAGTGAGGAGAGATGAGGGAGGG
>NC_057799.1:77049791-77075866 GCF_018294505.1 Triticum aestivum
AGAGAGGGGGTGGGAGGAGGGAGGAGAGAAGAGGAGGGGGAGGAAGGAGGGGTGGGAGGAGGGCTGGCGGAGGAGGGCTTGGCCGGAGGAGAGGAGGGAGGAGGGCTTGGCCAGAGGATGAGGGAGGAGGGAGAGGAGGGAGGAGGGCATACTAAGGAAGGAGGAGGGAGGACGACGGTGGCAATGTGGTGGCGACGGCAATGCGGCGGCGGCGGAGGCAGAGTGAGGCAGCGGGGAGTGAGGGGAGGAAGAACAAGGTCGAGCGCGGGGGATAGAACTTGGGATAAGGCACCCATATCAGTACCGCTGGTTCGTGAAAAGTGTTACTACTAAGTACAATAGCAGCAGCGCGCTTTCACAAAATGTGCTACTACTATACCTAGTCTGGCGGCAACCTCGTCCCAACTGTAGCAGTAGCGCTGTTTAGTAGAGACGCGCTACTGCTATGTGGATATCAATAGCACGGTTTTTCCTCACGCGCTACTACTAAGTAGTAGTAGCGCCTTATTTTAAACCATGCTGCTGGTAAGGTTCTGTGTATAAGGTTTTCCCTTGTAGTGTTTGATCACCTCATCAAAGTGTATATTCCAACTCCGAGATGCTTGCACCAGTCCATAGATGGATCGCTGGAGCTTGCACACTTTGTTAGCACCTTTAGGATCAACAAAACCTTCTGGATACATCATATACAACTCTTCTTTAAGAATTCCATTAAGGAAGGCAGTTTTGACGTCCATTTGCCAGATTTCATAATTATCAAATGCGGCAATTGCTAACATGATTCAGACTCACTTAAGCATCGCTACGAGTGAGAAGGTCTCATCGTAGTCAACCCCTTGAACTTGTCGAAAACCTTTCGCGACAAGTCGAGCTTTGTAGATGATGACATTACCATCAGCGTCTGTCTTCTTCTTGAAGATCAATTTATTCTCAATGGCTTGCCGCTCATCGAGCAAGTCCACCAAAGTCCACACTTTGTTCTCATACATGGATCCTATCTCAGATTTCATGGCCCCAAGCCATTTATCATAATCTGGGCTCATCATAGCTTCTTCATAGTTTGTAGGTTCGCCATGGTCTAGTAACATGACTTCCAGGACAGGATTATCATACCACTCTGGTGCGGAACGTGCTCTGTTCGACTTACGAGGTCTAGTAGTAACTTGATCTGAAGTTTCATGATCATCATCATTCGCTTCCTCTCTAGTTGGTGTAGGCATCATGGGAACAGATTTCTCTGATGTGCTACTTTCCAATTCGAGAGAAGGTACAATTACCTCATCAAGTTCTACTTTCCTCCCACTCACTTCTTTCGAGAGAAACTCCTTCTCTAGAAAGGTTACATTCTTAGCAACAAAGATCTTGTCTTCGGATCTGTGGTAGCGGGTGTACCCAATTGTTTCCTTAGGATATCCTTGTTGGGAAACGTAGTATTTCAAAATTTTGCCTATGATCACGCAAGATCTATCTAGGAGAAGCATAGCAATGAGCGGGGAGAGTGTGTCCACGTACCCTCGTAGACCGAAAGCGGGAGCGTTTAGTAACGCGGTTGATGTAGTCGAACGTCTTCGCGATCCAACCGATCAAGTACCAAACGCACGGCAGCTCCGCGATCTGCACACGTTCAGCTCGGTGACGTCCCTCGAACTCTAGATCCAGCTGAGGCCGAGGGAGAGTTCTGTCAACACGACGGTGTGATGACGTAATGATGAAGTTACCGACGCATGGCTTAGCTTAAGCACTACGACAATATGACCGAGGTGGAAAACTGTGGAGGGGGGCACTGCACACGGCTAAAGATCAACTTGTGTGTCTATGAGGTGGCCCCCTCCCCCGTATATAAAGGAGGGGAGGAGGAGGCCGGCCGGCCACAAGGGGCGCACCCAAGGGGGGATTCCTACTCCTAGTAGGAGTAGGTTTCCCCCTTTCCTAGTCCAACTAGGAGAAGAAGGAAGGAGAGGGAGAGGGAGAGGGAAAGAGGGGTTGTGCCCCCCTCCCCTAGTCCAATTCGGGCTCCCCTTGGGGGTGCACGCCACCTCCTGGCTGCTGCCCTCTCTCTCCCCTAAGGCCCACTAAGGCCCATAACTTCCCGAGGGGGTTCCGGTAACCCTCCGGCACTCCGGTTTTATCCGAAACTCTCCGGAACACTTTTGGTGTCCGAACAACATGGTCCAATATATCAATCTTTATGTCTTGACCATTTCGAGACTCCTCGTCATGTCCGTGATCTCATCCGGGACTCCGAACAACCTTCGGTACATCAAATCACATAAACTCATAATACCAATCGTCATCGAACGTTAAGCGTGCGGACCCTACGGGTTCGAGAACTATGTAGACATGACCGAGACACCTCTCCGGTCAATAACCAATAGCGGAACCTGGATGCTCATATTGGCTCCTACATATTCTACGAAGATCTTTATCGGTCAAACCGCACAACAACATACGTTGTTCCCTTTGTCATTAGTATGTTACTTGCCCGAGATTCGATCGTCGGTATCATCATACCTAGTTCAAACTCATTACCGGCAAGTCTCTTTACTCGTTCTGTAATGCATCATCCCGCAACTAACTCATTAGCTACATTGCTTGCAAGGCTTATATTGATGTGCATTACCGAGAGGGCCCATCAGATACCTCTCCGACAATCGGAGTGACAAATCCTAATCTTGATCTATGCCAACTCAACAAACACCATCGGAGACACATGTAGACCATCTTTATAATCACCCGGTTACGTTGTGACGTTTGATAGTACACTAAGTGTTCCTCTGGTATTCGGGAGTTGCATAATCTCATAGTCATAGGAACATGTATAAGTCATGAAGAAAGCAATAGCAACATACTAAATGATCATAATGCTAAGCTAACGGATGGGTCTTGTCCATCACTTCATTCTCTAATGATGTGATGTCGTTCTTCAAATGACAACACATGTCTATGGCTAGGAAACTTAACCATCTTTGATTAACGAGCTAGTCTAGTAGAGGCATAGTAGGGACACTCTATTTGTCTATGTATTCACACATGTACTAAGTTTCCGGTTAATACAATTCTAGCATGAATAATAAACATTTATCATGATATAAGGAAATATAAATAATAACTTTATTATTGCCTCTAGGGCATATTTCCTTCAGTCTCCCACTTGCAGTAGAGTCAATAATCTAGTTCACATCGCCCTGTGATTTAAGACCAATAGTTCACATCACCATGTGATTAGTTCACATCGCCATGTGATTAATACCCAAAGGGTTTTACTAGAGTCAATAATCTAGTTCACATTGCTATGTGATTAACACCCAAAGAGTACTAAGGTGTGATCATGTTTTGCTTGTGAGAGAAGCTTAGTCAATGTGTCTGTCACATTCAGCGCCGTATGTATTTTGCAAATTTTCTATGTCTACAATGCTCTGCATGGAGCTACTCTAGCTAATTGCTCCCACTTTCAATATGTATCCAGATTGAGACTCAGAGTCATCCGGATCGGTGTAAAAGCTTGCATCAGCGTAACTCTTTACGACGAAATCTTTATCACCTCCATAACCAAGAAATATCTCCTTAGTCTTCTAAGGATAATTTTGACCACTGTCAAGTGATCCACTCCTGGATCAATATCGTACCCCGTTGCCAAACTCATGGCAAGGTACACAATAGGTTTGGTGCACAGCATAGCATACTTTATAGAACCTATGGCTGAGGCATAGGGAATGGCTTTCATTCTCTTTCTATTTTCTGCTGTGGTCGTGTTTTGAGTCTTACTCAACTTTACACCTTGCAATATAGGCAAGAACTCCTTCTTTTACTATTCCATTTTGAACTACTTCAAAATCTTGTCAAGGTATGTACTCATTGAAAAAACTTATCAAGCGTCTTGATCTATCTCTATAGATCTTGATGCCCAATATCTAAGCAGCTTCACCGAGGTCTTTCTCTGAAAAACTCCTTTCAAACACTCCTTTATGCTTTCCAGAAAATTCTACATCATTTCTGATCAACAATATGTCATTCACATATACTTATCAGAAAGGCTGTAGTGCTCCCACTCACTTTCTTGTAAATACAGGCTTCACCGCAAGTCTGCATAAAACTATATGCTTTGATCAACTTATCAAAGCGTATATTCCAACTCCGAGATGCTTGCACATTTTGTTAGCACCTTTAGGATTGACAAAACCTTCTGGTTGTATCATATACAACTCTTCCTTAATAAATCCATTAAGGAATGCAGTTTTGATATCCATTTGTCAGATTTCATAAAATGTGGCAACTGCTAACATGATTCGGACATACTTTAAGCATTGATATGAGTGAGAAAATCTCATCGTAGTCAACATCTTGAACTTGTCAAAAACCCTTTTCGACAAGTTGAGCTTTGTAGATAGTAACACTACTATCAACGTCCGTCTTCCTCTTGAAGATCCATTTATTCTCAATGGCTTGTCGATCATCGGGCAAGTCCACCAAAGTCCACACTTTGTTGTCATACTGGATTCTATCTCAGATTTCATGGCCTCAAGCCATCTTTCGGAATCTGGGCTTGTCATCGTTTCCTCATAGTTCGTAGGTTCATCATGGTCTATTAACATGACTTCCAGAACAGGATTATCGTACCACTCTGGTGCGGATCGTACTCTGGTGTACATACGAGGTTCGGTAGTAACTTGATCTAAAGTTTCATGATCATCATCATTAACTTCCTCACTAATTGGTGTAGGCATCACTGGAACTGATTTCAGTGATGAGCTACTTTCCAATTCGAGAGAAGGTACAATTACCTCATCAAGTTCTACTTTCCTCCCACTCACTTCTTTCGAGAGAAACTCCTTCTCTAGAAAGGATCCATTCTTAGCAACAAAGATCTTGCCTTTTAGATCTGTGATACAAGGTGTACCCAACAGTTTCTTTTGGGTATCCTATGAAGACGCACTTCTCTGATTTGGGTTTGAGCTTATCAGGCTGAAACCTTTTCACATAAGCATCGCAACCCCAAACTTTAAGAAACAACAGCTTAGGTTTCTTGTCAAACCACAGTTCATACGGTGTCATCTCAACAGATTTAGATGGTGCCCTATTTAACGTGAATGCAGCTGTCTCTAATGCATAACCCCAAAACGATAGTGGTAAATCGGTAAGAGACATCATAGATCGCACCATATCTAATAAAGTACGGTTACGATGTTCGGACACACCATTACGCTGTGGTGTTCCAGGTGGCATGAGTTGTGAAACTATTCCACATTGTTTTTAAATGAAGGCCAAACTCGTAACTCAAATATTTGCCTCCGCGATCAAATCGTAGAAACTTTATTTTCTTGTTACGATGATTCTCAACTTCACTCTGAATTTCTTTCAACTTTTCAAATGTTTTAGACTTGTGTTTCATTAAGTAGATATACCCATATCTGCTTAAATCATGTGTGAAGGTCAGAAAATAATGATACCTGCCGCGAGCCTCAACACTCATCAGACCACATACATCAGTATGTATTATTTCCAAGTCAGTGGCTCGCTCCATTGTTCTCAGAACGGAGTCTTAGTCATCTTGCCCATGAGGCATGGTTCGCAAGCATCAAGGTCATAATCAAGTGATTCCAAAAGCCCATCAGCATGGGGTTTCTTCATGCGCTTTACACCAATATGGTCTAAACGGCAGTGCCACAAATAAGTTGCACTATCATTGTCAACTTTACATCTTTTGGCATCATTATTATGTGTATCATTGTGATCGAGATTTAGTAAACCATTTACATTGGATGTAAGACCATAGAAGGTTTTATTCATGTAAATAGAACAACAATTATTCTCTGACTTCAATGAATAACTCCTATTTCAACATACTAATCATAGCAACTGAACCAATATCAAATACCCTGGGGTTACTATGAACACTAGCAAAGTACACATCAATAACATGTATATCATATATACTTTTGTTCTCTTTCCCATCCTTCTTATCTGCCAAATACTTGGGGCAGTACCGCTTCCAGTGACCAGTCCCTTTGCAGTAGAAGCACTCAATCTCAGGCTTGGGTCTAGCTTTGGGCTTCTTCGTGGGAGTGGCAACTTGCTTGCCATTCTTCTCGAAGTTCCCTTTCTTTCCCTTGCCCTTTTAATTGAAACTAGTGGTCTCGTCAACCATCAACACTTGATGCTTTTCTTGATTTCTACCTTCGCCGTTTTCAGCATCGCGAAGAGCTCGGGGAATCATTTTCATTATCCCTTGCATATTGTAGTTCATCACGAAGTTCCAGTAACTTGGTGATAGTGACTAGAGAACTCTGTCAAGCGATTGTAGTACTCAGACATTCTGAGCACATGCTCACTGGTTGAGCTATTCTCCTCCATCTTGTAGGAAAAATACTTGTCAGAGGTCGCATACCTCTTGACTCGGGCATGAGTCTGAAATACCAATTTCAACTCTTGGAACATCTTATATGCTCTGTGGCGTTCAAAATGTTTTTGAAGTCCCGGTTCTAAGCCGTAAAGCATGCCGCACTAAACTATCAAGTAGTCATCATACCGATCTTGCCAAACGTTCATAACGTCTGCATCTGCTCCTGCAATAGGTCCGTCACCTAGCGGTGCATCAAGGACATAATTCTTCTGTGTAGCAATGAGGATAATCCTCAGATCACGGACCCAGTCCGCATCATTGCTACTATCATCTTTCAACTTATTTTTCTCTAGGAACATACCAAAAATAAAATAGGGGAGCTATACGCGAGCTATTGATGTACAACATAGATATGTAAAATACTATCAGGTACTAAGTTCATGATAAATTGAAGTTCAATTAATCATATTACTTAAGAACTCCCACAGATAGACATCCCTCTAATCATCTAAGTGATCATGTGATCCATATCAAGTAAACCATGTCCGATCATCACGTGAGATGGAGTAGTTTTCAATGGTGAACATCACTATGTTGATCATATCTACTATATGATTCATGCTCGACCTTTCGGCCTCAGTGTTCCGAGGCCATATCTACATATGCTAGGCTCTTCAAGTTTAACCCGAGTATTCTGCGTGTGCAAAACTAGATTGCACCCGTTTTACGTGAACGTAGAGCTTATCACACCCGATCATCACGTGGTGTCTCGGCACGACGAACTGTCGCAACGGTGCATACTCAGGGAGAACACTTGTACCTTGAAATTTAGTGAGAGATCATCTTATAATGCTACCGCCGTACTAAGCAAAATAAGATGCATAAAGGATAAACATCACATGCAATCAATATAAGTGATATGATATGGCCATCATCATCTTGTGCCTTTGATCTCCATCTCCAAAGCACCGTTGTGATCACCATCGTCACCAGCTTGACACATTGATCTCCATTGAAGCATCGTTGTCGTCTCGCCAACTATTGCTTCTACGACTATCGCTACCCCTTAGTGATAAAGTAAAGCAATTACATGGCGATTGCATTCCATGCAATAAAGCGACAACCATATGGCTCCTGCCAATTGGCGATAACTGTTACAAAACATGATCATCTCATACAACAATTTATATATCATCACGTCTTGACCATATCACATCACAGCAAGCCTTGCAAAAACAAGTTAGACGTCCTCTACTTTTTTTTTGCAAGTTTTACGTGGCTGCTACGGGCTTCTAGCAAGAACCGTTCTTACCTACGCATCAAAACCACAACGATTTTTTCCTAGTGTGTTGTTTTAACCTTCAACAAGGACCGAGCGTAGTCACACTCGATTCAACTAAAGTTGGAGAAATAGACACCCACTAGCCACCTGTGTGCAAAGCATGGCGGTAGAACCAGTCTCATGAACGCGGTCATGTAATGTCGGTCTGGGCCGCTTCATCCAACAATACCGCCGAATCAAAGTATGACATGCTGGTAAGCAGTATGACTATTATAGCCCATAACTCTTTGTGTTCTACTCGTGCATATAACATCTACGCATAGACCTGGCTCTGATACCAGTGTTGGGAAACGTTGTATTTCAAAAAATTTCCTACAATCACGCAAGATCTATCTAGGAGAAGCATAGCAACGAGCGGGGAGAGTGTGTCCACGTACCCTCATAGACCAAAAGCGGAAGCGTTTAGTAAAGTGGTTGATGTAGTCGAATGTCTTCGCGATCCAACCGATCAAGTACCACACGCACGGCACCTCCACGATCTGCACACGTTCAGCTCGGTGACGTCCCTCGAACTCTAGATCCAGCTGAGGCCGAGGGAGAGTTCTGTCAGCACGATGGTGTCATGACGGTGATGATGAAGTTACCGACACAGGGCTTCGCCTAAGCACTACGACAATATGACCGAGGTGGAAAACTGTGGAGGCGGGCACTGCACACGGCTAAAGATCAACTTGTGTGTCTATGTGGTGCCCCCCTCCCCCGTATATGAAGGAGCGGAGGAGGAGGCCGCCCGGCCACAAGGGGCGCGCCCAAGGGGTGATTCCTACTCCTAGTAGGAGTAGGTTTCCCCCTTTCCTAGTCCAACTAGGAGAAGAAGGAAGGAGAGGGAGAGGGAAATAGGGGCCGCGCCCCCCTCCCCTAGTCCTATTCGGAATCCCCTTGGGGCGGGGGCGCCACCTCCTGGCTGCTGGCTCTCTCTCCCCTAAGGCCCACTAAGGCTCATAACTTCCCGGGGGGTTCCGGTAACCCTCCGGCACTCCGGTTTCATCCGAAACTCTCCAGAACACTTCCGGTGTCCGAACAACATGGTCCAATATATCAATCTTTATGTCTCGACCATTTCGAGACTCCTCGTCATGCCGTGATCTCATCCAGGACTCCGAACAACCTTCGGTACATCAAATCATATAGACTCATAATACCAATCGTCATCGAACGTTAAGCGTGCAGACCCTACGGGTTCGAGAACTATGTAGACATGACCGAGACACCTCTCCGGTCAATAACCAATAGCGGGACCTGGATGCCCATATTGGCTCCCACATATTGTACGAAGATCTTTATCGGTCAAACCGCACAACAACATACGTTGTTCCCTTTGTCATCGGTACATTACTTGCCTGAGATTCGATCGTCGGTATCATCATACCTAGTTCAATCTCGTTACTGGCATGTCTCTTTACTTGTTTCGTAATGCATCATCCTGCAACTAACTCATTAGCTACATTACTTGCAAGGCTTATATTGATGTGCATTACCGAGAGGGCCTAGAGATACCTCTCCGACAATCGGAATGACAAATCCTAATCTCGATCTATGCCAACTCAACAAACACCATCGGAGACACCTGTAGAGCATCTTTATAATCACCCAGTTACGTTGTGATGTTTGGTAGCACACTAAGTGTTCCTCCGGTATCCGGGAGTTGCATAATCTCATAGTCATAGGAACATGTATAAGTCATGAAGAAAGCAATAGCAATAAACTAAGCGATCATAGTGCTAAGCTAACAGATGGGTCTTGTCCATCACATCATTCTCTAATGATGTGATCCCATTCATCAAATGACAACACATGTTTATGGCTAGGAAACTTAACCATCTTTGATTAACGAGCTAGTCTAGTAGAGGCATACTAGGGACACTCTGTTTGTCTATGTATTCACACATGTACTAAGTTTCCGGTTAATACAATTCTAGCATGAATAATAAACATTTATCATGATATAAGGAAATACAAATAACAACTTCATTATTGCCTCTAGGGAATATTTCCTTCAATCCTATGAAGACGCACTTCTCCGATTTGGGTTCGAGTTTATCAGGATGAAGCCTTTTGACATAAGTGTCACAACCCCAAACTTTAAGAAACGACAACTTAGGTTTCTTGCCAAACCACAATTCATACGGTGTCGTCTCAACAGATTTAGACGGTGCCCTATTTAACATGAATGCGGCTGTCTGTAATGCATAACCCCAAAACGTCAGTGGTAAATCGGTAAGAGATATCATAGAATGCACAATATCCAATAAAGTACGGTTACGACGTTCGGACACACCATTATGCTGTGGTGTTCCAGGTGGCATGAGTTGTGAAACAATTCCACATTGTTTTAAATGAAGGCCAAACTCATAACTCAAACATTCGCCTTCGCGATCAGATCATAGAAACTTTATTTTCTTGTTACGATGATTCTCCACTTCACTCTGAAATTCTTTGAACTTTTCAAATGTTTCAGACTTGTGTTTCATTAAGTAGATATACCCATACCTACTCAAATCATCTGTGAAGGTCAGAAAATAACGATCCCGCCGTGTGCCTCAACACTCATCGGACCGCATACATCGGTATGTATTATTTCCAATAAGTCATTAGCTCGCTCCATAGTTCCGGAGAATTGAGTTTTAGTCATCTTGCCCATGAGGCATGGTTCGCAAGTATCAAATGATTCATAATCAAGTGATTCCAAAAGTCCATCTGCATGGAGTTTCTTCACGCGCTTTACACCAATATGACCTAAACGGCAGTGCCACAAATATGTTGCACTATCATTATCAACTTTGCATCTTTTGGCACCAATATTATGAATATGTGTATCACTATGATCGAGATTCAATAAACCATTCACTTTGGGTGTATGACCATAGAAGGTTTTACTCATGTAAACAGAACAACAATTATTCTTTGACTTAAATGAATAAACATATCGCAATAAACATGATCTAATCATATTCATGCTCAATGGAAACACCAAATAACATTTATTTAGGTTCAATACTAATCCCGAAGGTAGAGGGTGTGTGCGATGGTGATCATATCAACCTTGGAATCATTTCCAACACACATCGTCACCTCGCTTTTAACTAGTCTCTGCAACTCCTGTTTTGAGTTAGTAGTCTTAGCAACTGAACCGGTATCAAATACCCAGCGGTTACTATGAACACTAGTAAAATACACATCAATAACATGTATATCAAATATACCTTTGTCTACTTTGCCATCCTTTTTATCCGCCAAGTATTTGGGGCAGTTCCACTTCTAGTGACCATTCCCTTTGCAGTAGAAGCACTCACTTTCAGGCTTAGGTCCAATTTTGGGTTTCTTTACGGGAGTAGCAACTTGCTTGCCATTCTTCTTGAAGTTCCCTTTCTTTCCCTTGCCCTTTTTGTTGAAACTAGTGGTCTTGTTATCCATCAACACATGATGCTCTTTCTTGATTTCTACCATTTGTTGATTTCAGCATCGCGAAGAGCTCGGGAATCATTTTATTCATCCCTTGCATATTATAGTTCATCACTAGTGACTAGAGAACTCTGTCAATCACTATCTTATCTGGAAGATTAGCTCCCACTTGATTCAAATGATTGTAGTACCCAGACATTCCGAGTACATGCTCACTTTCTGAGCTATTCTCCTCCATCTTGTAGGCAAAGTACTTGTCAGAGGTCTCATACCTCTCAACACAGGCATAAGTCTGAAATACCAATTTCAGCCCTTGAAACATCTCATATGTTCCATGGCATTCAAAACGTCATTGAAGCCCCGATTCTAAGCCGTAAAGCATGATGCACTAAACAATCAAGTAGTCATCATATTGAGCTTGTCAAACGTTCATAACGTCTGCATCAGCTCTTGTAACAGGTCTGTCACCTAGTGGTGCATCAAGGACATAATTCTTCTGTGCGCCAATGAGGATAATCCTCAGATCACGGACCCAGTCCGCATAACTGCTACTATCATCTTTCAACTTAGTTTTCTCTAGGAACATTTCAAAAAATAGGGGAGCAATATCGCGAGCTATTGATCTACAACATAGATATGAAAAACTATTAAGACTAAGTTCATGATAAATTTATGTTCACTTAATCGAATTACTAAAGAACTCCCACTTAAATAAACACCCCTCGGGTTTTCTAAGTGATACGTGATCCAAATCAACTAACCCATGTCCGATCATGTGGCACCCCGGCTCAAAGCAACCGGTTTACCTTGCATTGCCAGCTCAGAGATCTAGTCTTCTGGCAATACACAACAACATGGTACAGAAACAACCGCTTTATTGATACTGGCGGGTTACATAAGTCTGATATTACATCGGGATACGAGGCCAAGCAGCACACACAGTGCTGCTGAACAGTATGTACATTATTTAATGAACATGTCGAGGGCCTCGATCACTTGAACTACGCGGCAGCGGAAGAATGACGAAGTGAAACTCCATAGCAGAGGGACACCGATGTGGACACGGCGTAGACGCGAGATGCGCTCCGATGTGAATCGACTTGCCTGAAAGCTGGCATGACACGCCAGGTCAGTACATTGAATGTACTTGCAAGCTCACAACAAACATAAGCACGATGACAGACAATATCATGACAATTAATCAAATTAATGAAAATGCAAGAATTACTAAACATGCAATGAAACCAATACGCGCACCGAGTCTCTCGGACTCGCTTACCAGGCAGTTACCTTGTAACCAAGCGGTGACCATACTGGGGTCACAACTGAGAACCAACCGCGCATGAAAAACTTGGGACTTCATGAAACACACCGCATCGCAACAATCATTTAGTTTGCAAGATTAATTATAAAAGTTGATCCATGGTGTGACTTACTTTCGAGCTATGCCCATAACCAAGGACGCGGCTATCGATAGATTAAATACACTCTGCAGAGGTAGCGCACTTTGCCCACACTACGGAACCCTGGCCTCGCATTCCCATTCGGGTGGACCAAAGCATTCCGACGAAACCCTCCCTTTGTTGTGGCACTCTCCCGGCCACTCCGACCAACTCCCTCTCAGGGCTAGGTCTTGGGTGGCCCCGTGTCTACCAAAGACACCAACGGCCACCGTCATGGCAAAACGGTCCCAAACGAGGACAAGGTACCATAAAAACAAAAACGAGCACACAAGGTTATGTCTGCTTACCGGGCCAGGGTATGCACGCCCATAACCTTCCCTCGCGGGAGGCATCGGTGAGAGGCGCAACAAAGGACCGAATCAAGACCTTCCCACAAGGTAAATGTGGTCGCACTGAATAAAAACCTGATTCAGTGGCACCATGATGTGATCAACATCATATTCAAGTTGAACTTAATCAAGTTTAACTTTGGCAAAAACCTTTTTATAAAATAACAATGATACTATGTTGTAACCATGCAACTAATCGACAGGCAAAGCAAACAACACATGTATATGGATTAAACTTATCAACATGATAATCTTGCAGTACTCAAGATCAAAAAAAATTCTGGTTATAACTCATTTTTATTTTCAAGCTATATTTTTATTAGTTCATCATTAAAATATCAATTCATAAAAGAGCTATCATTATTTACCATAGCAATACAACTAGTGCAAAAATTTATTCTACCTGACCAAACAAGTTCATGCAATTAACCAGTAACTAAAACAAGCATATCACGCATGATAAAGTAACTAGCAATTAACAAAATTTATTAATCAAATTTTAATTGCAATTAAAACTCGTATTCAAGTAGAAAAATCATATATATTGAAATAACACCATCCAAATGTTGTTGTGGCTTGCCTTAGTGTAGAGGAGGATCAAACCCCTCTTGATTTTCTTCAAGACAAGCTTCCCCTTCTGAAAAGAATTTAAAACCACAAAAACAATTATCAAAACCCATTCTGAAAATCACCAAAAATTCTAGACAGCAAGGAAAATCCACCTTTTGGTGTGCTGCTAGAGCTTTCTGAAACAAACACAATGCAAAAAGAATCAATTCATTTGGACTTATGGTTTAGAAATGGTGGCTGGTCAAAGTTTAGTCAAATTTCTGAATAAATTTGAATTAAACAGAAATCCCGGGGGGTGACATCGAAGGCGTAAAGCGGGAGTGCGCCTCCACTCGTACCGCTTCGGGCGCGAGTGGTGAGGCTGACGGGTGGGTCCCGCACGTCAGGAGAGAGAGGGGGAAAGCGAGATCAGAAAGGGGTGGTGTTTCGCCGGAGCTCACGCCGGCGATGAGGGGGTTTTGGGCTAGGGTAGAGGATAGGATTGAAGCTGGGCTCGTGGCGCACTTGCCCATATCCGTGGGTTGGCTTGGGGTGGACGGAGCTACTCGCAGTCGAGCTCGCAAGCCTCGGTGGCGGACGGGGTTCGCGGGAGTGGTTGAAGACGACGACTAGGGGCGGCTCCGAGGGCTCAGCGGCGTTCAGGCAGCACCAACAGACCCACAATGCCCCGCCCGAGCAGCTGCTTGAGCTCGAGGGGCACCACAGAGCGGTGGCCTTGCTGTGGAGGTCGCCGAAGTTCTCTGGTCGGGGCGATGGCTAGAGGCCTGCCCGACCGAGTCGTGGCCCGTCTACGTGTTCGTGGATATGGTGAGGAGTGGTGCGTGGCTAGAAATTGAGGAGGGGGCGCTATATATAGCCGGAGCGAGGGGGGACATGTCGCAGCCGGAGCTCTCTGGATGCACGGCGAACAGCGATGAAAAGCTCCAGTGCGGGGGGGCAAGCACGCAGCGTCAACGCAGGAGCTGCCCACGCTCGCGGACGAGCACAGGAGGCGGTGGAAGAAGCGGACAAGTGCACGCGTGCACTGTGGCTTTTGGCCTCGACGTGCCCGTGCTTGCTGCGGCGTCTCCGGTGTCGGAGAGCGCCAGGGAGAGGTCAAGGGCGATGGGTCGGGGTCGGTGGTGTGGCGTGGTAGGCGTTGGCGAGCGCTGGATCGAGCACGCGCTGAACAGAGAGGAAAGCGCCATCCAGAGTGCGTCAAGACGCTGCCAGGCACCGTGTCTTCACGCGGTCACCATGCTGGC
Organism: Triticum aestivum; assembly: GCF_018294505.1. Taxonomy (NCBI): domain Eukaryota; kingdom Viridiplantae; phylum Streptophyta; class Magnoliopsida; order Poales; family Poaceae; genus Triticum; species Triticum aestivum. The sequence continues at coordinate 77,064,482 of NC_057799.1, forward strand.
ATGGTCAAGACGACGCCCAAACGCTGACAAACCTTGTCTACGCGCTCGTCCATGCAGTGTTTAGTCTAGGAAAGTTGATAGCTCATGCCCAGGCCGACCAGACTTGACTCTACTAAGCTGGCAAGTTTCTAACCAGAAACTTGGTCGCCAAGTTAAGCAACATTCTAGAAGGCCATTAGGGCTGAACTCCTGGGGTTTAGGTTTTCTTAGGAGGGTAGTTAAGCTCAAGAAAGATCAGGGCCAAAAGATCAAGGAAAAATGTACTTGCTGTACAAACTGGAATTTTGGGCCAGAAGAGAAATGATTTTCTATAGCAAAAATATTACAAAAAGTCATGCAATATTTTTGCTTGGGAAGGTGTGCCAAGGTCCAAAGAATATTCAGGATTTATCTTAGATTTTTGGGAGCAAGGAAAATTGGGGTTGCTTTGGAGCACAAGTTTCTGAATAGAGTTTCAGAGAGGAAAATGAATATTTTTCTTTTATGAAAAATATTCATTTGATTATTTTGGGAGTTTATCAGAGAAATATAGTTGAATGAGGAGTAGATAGGTCACTTGGGTGAAATTCAAGGATATGCCCAAGTGACAAATCCATTTGAAATGATTCCAAAACCCAAATCAAAGCAAGGCAAAAACCATGTCCGAAAACAGAGAGAAGGCAAGTCCGGAAAAAGAGAGAAGGCAAAATCCAGGCTGTCACAAACCTCCCCCACTTAGGATGAATCTCGTCCTCGAGATTCGGTTGCTTGGGAAAACAATTCTGGGTATGTAGTCCTTAAAAATTCCTCTCTTTCCCAGGTTGCTTCCTCTTCGGTGTGATGCTCCCACTGAACCTTGTAGAACCATATTTCTTTGCTGCGAGTGACCCTTTCTATCTGATCCAATATTCTGATTGGCTTTTCCTCATAAGTCAAATCCTTAACCAATTCCATCTCTGCCATATCAGTCCTTTTATCCGGTGGCGAGATGCATCTTCTCAGCTGCGAGATATGAAACACATTGTGTACTTCTGACAGTTTCGGTGGCAACTCCAACTGATATGCAACTGTTCCGACTCTGGCCATGACTGGAAACGGACCGATGTATCTGGGTGCCAATTTTCCATGGGTCTGAAACCTCTTGACTCCTTTCATAGGGGTGACTCGGAGATACACGTGTTCTCCGGGTTCGAAGCTGATCTGGCAGTGTTTGGCGTCATAGTAGCTCCTCTGTCGTGATTTGGCCAGGTGTAGTCGGTCTCGAATTTCATTGACTTGCTTCTCTGCTTCGAGCATTAAATCAGTCCCAAAAATACGGTTGTCTTCGGTTTGTGACCAGTTCAATGGAGTATGGCATTTCCGGCCATACAGAGCTTCATAGGGTGACATCTTTAAGCTGGTCTGGAAACTGTTGTTCTAGGAAAACTCGGCATAAGGCAGACAGTCTTCCCACTTGGTTCCTTGGGCCAATGCACATGCTCGGAGCATATCTTCGAGTATTTGATTTACTCGCTCAGTCTGTCCATCTATCTGGGGATGATATGTCGTCCTGTACTTCAGAGCCATCCCCAAAGCTTGATGTAGTCGGGACCAAAATGCGGAGGTGAAAAGAGATCCCCTGTCGGAGGTGATAATCTTGGGTACTCCATGCAGACTGACGATTCTTGACACATATAATTGCGCAAGTTGTTTTGCACGGTAGGTGGTCCGGATGGGAATGAAATGTGCCACCTTTGTTAAGGTGTCCACGATGACCCATATGGCATCGTTTCCTCGATGAGACCTTGGTAATCCGGTGATGAAATCCATGCAGATATCGTCCCATTTCCATTGGGATACCGGCAGAGGTTGGAGGAGTCCGGCGGGTTTTTGGTGTTCCGCCTTTACCTTGTTGCATATATCACAACAAGCCACAAAGTATGCGATGTCTTTCTTCATTCCATCCCATCAGAATACCTGACGAAGGTCTTCATACATTTTGGTACCACCTGGATGAATTGAGTATGGTGCTTCATGTGCTTCTGCCAAAATTTTCTTCTTCATACCTTCGAGGTTGGGTACGCAAATCCTTCCGCGGAACCTTAGCGTACCTTGTTGATCCCTAGAGAAGTCCAGTGCATGCCCTTTGTGCATCTTCTGGACATATATGTTCAATAGTTTGTCATCTGCCTGAGCACCACGGATTTCTTCTTCGAGAGTACGGGTAACTTCCAAGATGTTGGCAAGACGGCCATCGGTGATCACCAAATTGAGCTGAGTGATTTCTTCGTAAAGCTCAGGAGGCAATGAATCCATGAGAGCATTAAGGTTGGCTGGTTTGTGGCTGAGTGCATCAGCCACTACATTAACTTTACCCGGGTGATAATTTATCCCAAGGTCGTAATCCTTAACCAACTCGAGCCATCTTCGCTGCCGAAGGTTCAAATCAGGCTGAGTGAATATATACTTGAGACTCTTGTGGTCGGTAAATATCTGGCACTTCTTTCCAATCAGATAGTGTCTCCAGATCTTCAAGGCGTGCACCACCGCGGCCAATTCCAAATCATGAGTGGGATAGTTTCCTTCATGTTGCCGCAGTTGTCGGGATGCATAAGCCACAACTTTGCCATCTTGCATGAGTACACATCCAAGTCCTTTTCTGGATGCGTCGCAGTAGACATTAAAACTGCGATAGATGTCTGGAAGAGTCAGTACTGGTGCGGATGTCAGCCTGATTTTTAATTCATTGAAACTCCGTTCGCAGTCCTCGGTCCATTCAAATTTCTTATCCTTCTTTAGGAGCTTAGTCATTGGCTTGGTGATCTTGGAGAACCCTTCAATAATACGGCGATAATATCCGGCTAGTCCAAGGAAACTCTGGATTTCGGAGACTGTCGTAGGTGCGGACCAATCAAGTACATCCTTCACCTTGCTTGGATCCACTGAGATTCCTTCTGCTGAGAGGACATGCCTGAGAAATCCCACTTGCTGGAGCCAAAACTCACATTTGCTGAATTTGGCATAAAGCTGATGATCGCGAAGCCTTTGCAAAACTGCTCGGAGATGCTCCTTGTGTTCATCTTTGTTCTTGGAGTAAATGAGTATGTCGTCAATGAACACCACCACAAATTTGTCCAACAAATCCATAAACACCTTGTTCATCGTATGCATGAAGAAAGCTGGGGCATTGGTGAGGCCGAAGGACATAACGGTATACTCATAAAGACCGTACCGAGTGGTGAACGCGGTCTTAGGAATATCCCCCTTCTTTATCTTGAGCTGATGATATTCGGTCCTCAAATCAATTTTGGAGAATACTTTGGCCCCGCTGAGTTGATCGAACAGATCGTCAATTCTTGGCAGTGGATACTTATTCTTGATGGTCACGTCATTCAGCTGTCGGTAGTCTATGCACATTCGTAGACTACCATCCTTTTTGTCCACAAAAATCGCTGGTGACCCCCATGGTGAAGAGCTTGGGCGGATGTATCCTTTCTGCAGCATCTCATCCAGTTGTTTCTCCAATTCCACCAATTCTGATGAAGGCATCCGATAGTATTTCTTGTGGATCGGTGTGGTTCCAGGCACCAAATCAATTGCAAACTCCAGTTCTCGGTCTGGTGGCATGCCGGGTAATTCTTCAGGAAATACATCTAGATACTCACTGACCACTGGAATTAATTCCACCTCTTTTGCCACGGCTGTGAAAACCATATCTTTCGTGGGTATGCGCTTGCGGGCATAAAAACTTGTGGTGCGACCTTCCGTATTTTTCAAGGTAACTTCTCTGGTCACACAGCTGATGCATACTTGGTATTGGGTTAACCAATTCATGCCCAGAATAACATCCAATTTGTTGGAGTCGATGATTATCAAAGATGTTGGAAACTTGACGCCCTTGATGTCAATTTCCAAATTACGGCAGACGAAATTGCTTCTGAGTAGGGATCCCAGGGATTGTACCAGCATGTGTTTTCCCAAAATCGAGCAAGGAAAATTGTTTTGGGAAGCAAAACTCCGCGAGATAAAAGAGTGGGAAGCCCCAGAGTCAAATAAAATTACGGCGGGTATGTCGTTAACAAGGAACATACCAATGATGACTTCCGGGTCCTCTTGGGCTTCGTCTCCGGAGATATGATGGATTTGCCCCTGGATCATATCTAGGGCGGAATACGGCTCCGTGTAGTTGACTTGCGGATGGAATGGAGTTGCTTGTTTGTTGTTGTTGGGACACTGTTTGGCGTAGTGTCCGGTTTGACCACAGCTGAAGCATGAATTGTTGCGCTGACAATCTCCGCGCACTGGGCTGGTCACGATATTCCTGACTTGAGTGGTAGTCTTGTTGACATTCTGCTGCCAGTTGGGTTTGTACTCAACTTGAGTCTGTTGCCAAGTACGAGCCTTCTGCACTGGTTGCACATCCTTCTTCGGCTCGAATTTGCGCTTGTGGTCGTTAACAGCTGGCTTGTTGTCGTGGAGGAGCTTGTGTTCCCTTTCTGTGATGAGGGCCTTGTTCACCAGAGTCAGGAAGTCCGGGAAATCAAACATGCTGAGAGTGCACATGAGATGCTGATTCAGTCCTCCAAGAAATCTGTCGATCTTCCACTCTTCTATGGCCACATCGTGGAGAGAATAGCAGGCCAAATGGTTGAATTTATTCAGATACTCGTTGACTGTCATGCTGCCTTGAGTGAGGGCGAGGAATTCGCGCTGCTTGATTTTCATAATCCCGGTGGGAATATGATACTTGCGGAAATGGTCCTTGAATTTTGTCCAAGTAATTTCCTTGTCCGCGGGCCATATTGCCTTAGCATTATCCCACCATATTGCAGCAGCTCCTTCGAGATAATGCGTTGCAAAGGGAACCTTGTCTCCCTCTTCAGTGCGAGCAATCTCCAGTTTCCTCTCAATAGTCCTTAACCAATCATCGGCGTCCAATGGATCAATAACTTGGCTGAAACTGGGAGGCTTGGTTCGCTGAAAATCTGGTAGCTTGGAATGATGTCCATTCTGGTTTCCATTCTACCCAACCATAGCTTGCACACTTTTCAGTATTTCCAGCAGATCGTTGCTCCTTCTTTCTTCAAACATGCGCCGGATTTGCTCAGTGGATGGTGGATTTGGCGGTGGAGACGAAGGTGGCTGGTAAGGCTCGGGGGAATGTCCTGCCTGCCTTGCGGAGCGACGGACAGGGACATCCTCACAAGCTTGACTGCTGCTGCCTCCACGCGTCATCCTAGTATTTGTTTTTCCCAATAATAGCAACCATGATGAGAAAATTCCAAAATGGGAGGAAAGCCAATGACAAATCCCGGAAGAAAACAGCGAATGAAAACCAAAGCGAATAAAAGGTTCCAACATAATTATACATATGCTCAACATGAAAGTAAACATCACAACGGGTCTACTACCCCATACATGAAACTAAGCATCATGACACATGCGATTACACCCATACATAATACTCGTGACGAACGCGTTACTCCAACAGTCTACTGCTCGGACTGCGCTGCTGCGGGCTCTTCTCCTGAGCCGGACCCAGATCCTGAACTGATAGTAGAGACCTCCGGGTTAAGAGAGACACGACGGTGCTGCCTCGAGGGCTCTCCCTCAGGGGCAGGCGCGGGATGGGATCTAAGCATAGGAGTGGCAGGAGTAGCGACAAGGGAAGCCCACGCAGCAGGAGCACTGCGAGGGGTCACCGTCAGAGGGTTAACGGCCCCTTGAGAGGTCACCGGTGGAACGGAGACTGGAGGAACTGGAGAAGTGTAGATGACACTAGGAAGAGGTTTCCTAATACGAGCAGCGATGAGAGCTGTCCGGGCGCGTGAAAGCTCCCGAGCTAACTCATAGTTCAGGAGATAACTAGCAGTGATATAGCGAGAAAGGTGGCTACTGGGACGATCGCACGCCGGATTAATCAAAGGAAAGCGGATACGCCCATTCTCGTGCAGAGATGGGTAGTAGAAGAAACATGGGTGGGTGTGCATGCGAACCTCGTTGTAGCGCAAGTCTACAAGAGCCTCGATAGCAGCAAACTGAACCGCCTGAGATGGCGTAGAAGCAAGACCACCCTTAGAAGAACGAGTGTAAGCGCTGGAAGGGGAACTATGGTGTAGAGAGACCTCAGCATAATACTCATACAATGCACCGGCCAGATCCTCCCGGCACACCTGATACTCTGGATCAGCACCCTCTGGATAGAGTTGTCGCTACACGTTCTGAAGCAGGTGCGGCGATGTGTACGGAGCTGGCTCAGGATGGTACAAGAACGGTACTGGAGCCATCTACACTCACAAATCATACGGTTAGTAATAACAAAAGATAAACATGCATGCAATGCAACAACCAGTTTCTATGAATACCGGCACTCAAACAAAGCTATCTACCATTTCACTAACGCACTAACAGTCTAGAGTGTCCTACAATCAGTGCGGCTCTGATACCAGGCGTTGTGGCACCCTAGCTCAGAGCAACCAGTTTACCTTGAATTGCAAGCCCAGAGATCTAGTCTTCTGGCAATACACAACAACATGGTACAGAAACAACCGCTTTATTGATACTAGCGGGTTACATAAGTCTGATATTACATCGGGATACAAGGCCAAGCGGCACACACGGTCCTGCTAAACAGTATGTACATTATTTAATGAACATGAGGAGGGCCTCCATCACTTGAACTACGCGGCAGCGGAAGAACGACGAAGTGAAACTCCATAGCACAGGGACACCGACGTGGACACGGCCTAGACACGAGATGCGCTCTGATGTGAATCGACTTGCCTGAAAGCTGGCATGACACGCTAGGTCAGTACATTGAATGTACTTGCAAGCTCACAACAAACATAAGCATGATGACAGACAATATCATGACAATTAATCAAATTAATGCAACAGCAAGAATTACTAAACATGCAATGAAACCAATACGCGCACCGAGTCTCACGGACTCGCTTACTAGGTGGTTACCTCGTAACCAAGCGGTGACCATACCGGGGTCACAACTGAGAACCAACCGCGCATGAACAACTTGGGAGTTCATGAAACACACTGCATCACAACAATCATTTAGTTTGCAAGATTAATTATAAAAGTTGATCCATGGTGTGACTTACTTCCGAGCTATGCCCATAACCGAGGACGCGGCTATCGATAGATTAAATACACTCTGCAGAGGCAGCGCACTTTGCCCACACTACGGAACCCTGGCCTCGCATTCCCATTCGGGTGGACCAAAGCATTCCGACGAAACCCTCCCTTTGTTGTGGCACTCTCCCGGCCACTCCAACCAACTCCCTCTCAGGGCTAGGTCTTGGGTGGCCCCGTGTCTACCAAAGACACCAACGGCCACCGTCGTGGCAAAACGGTCCCAACCGGGGACAAGGTACCATAAAACCAAAAACGAGCACACAAGGTTATGTCTGCTTACCGGACCAGGGTATGCACGCCCATAACCTTCCCTCGCGGGAGGCACCGGTGAGAGGCACATAAAAGGACCGAATCAAGACCTTCCCACAAGGTAAATGTGGTCGCACTGAATAAAAACCTGATTCAGTGGCACCATGATGTGATCAACATCATATTCAAGTTGAACTTAATCAAGTTTAACTTTGGCAAAAACCATTTTATAAAATAACAATGATACTATGCCGTAACCATGCAACTAATCAACATGCAAAGCAAACAACACATGTATATGGATCAAACTTATCAACATGATAATCTTGCAATACTCAGGATCAAAAACTTTTCTAGTTATAACTCATTTTTATTTTCAAGCAATATTTTTATTAGTTCTAAAATATCAATTCATAAAAGAGCTACATTATTTACCATAGCAATACCACTAGTGCAAAATTTTATTCTACCTGACCAAACAAGTTCATGCAATTAACTAGTAACTAAAACCAGCATATCACGCATGATAAAGTAACTAGCAATTAACAAAATTTATTTATCAAATTTTAATTGCAATTAAAACTCATATTCAATTAGAAAAATCATATATATTGAAATAACACCATCCAAATGCTGGTGTGGCTTGCCTTAGTGTAGAGGAGGATCACACCCCTCTTGGTTTGCTTCAAGACAAGCTTCTCCTTTTGAAAAGAATTTAAAACCACAAAAACAATTATCAAAACCCATTCTGAAAATAACCAGAAATTCTAGATAGCAAGGAAAAATCCACCTTTTGGTGTGCTGCTAGAGCTTTCTGAAACAAAGACAATGCAAAAAGGATCAATTCATTTGGACTTATGGTTTAGAAATGGTGGCTGGTCAAAGTTTAGTCAAATTTCTGAATAAATTTGAATTAAACAGAAATCCTGGGGGGGTGACGTCGAAGGCGTAAAGCGGGAGTGCGCCTCCACTCGTACCGCTTCGGGCGTGAGTGGTGACGCTGACGGTGGGTCCCGCACGTCAGGAGAGAGAGAGGGGGAAAGCGAGATCAGAAAGGGGCGGCGTTTCGCCGGAGCTCACGCCGGCGACGAGGGGGTTTGCGGCTAGGCCAGAGGGATAGGATTGAAGCTGGGCTCGTGGCGCACCTGCCCATACCCGTGGCTTGGCTTGGGATGGACGGAGCTGCTAGCGGTCGAGCTCGCAAGCCTCGGTGGCGGACGGGGTTCGCTGGAGTGGTTGAAGATGACGGCTAGGGGCGGCTCCGAGGGCTCATCGGCGTTCAGGCAGCACCAACAGACCCCCAATGCCCCGCCCGAGCAGCTGCTTGAGCTCGAGGGGCACCACAGAGCGGTGGCCTTGCTGCGGAGGTCGCTGGAGTTCTCTGGTTGGGGCGACGGCTAGAGGCCTGCCCGACCGAGCCGTGGCCCATCTACGTGTTCATGAAGATGGTGAGGAGTGGTGCGTGGCTAGAAATCGAGGAGGGGGCGCTATATATAGCCAGAGCGAGGGGGGCGTGTCACCGCCGGAGCTCTCTGGATGCTTGGCGAACGGCGATGAAAAGCTCCAGTGTGGGGGGGGCAAGCACGCAGCATCAACGCAGGAGCTGCCCACGCTCGCGGACGAGCACAGGAGGCGGTGGAAGAAGCGGACAAGTGCACGTGCGCACTGTGGCTTTTGGCCGCGACGTGCCCGCGCTTCCTGCGGCGTCTCCGGCGTCAGCGAGCGCCAGGGAGAGGTCAAGGGCGATGGGTCGGGGTCAGTGGCGTGGCGCGGCAGGCATCGGCGAGCGCTGGATCGAGCACGCGCTAAACAGAGAGGAAAGCGCCATCCAGAGCGCGTCGAGGCGCTACCAGGCACCGTGTCTTCACGTGGTCACCACGCTGGCATGGTCAAGACGACGCCCAAACGCTGCCAAACCTTGTCTACGCGCTCGTCCACACAGTGTTTAGTCTAGGAAAGTTGATAGCTCATGCCCAGGCCGACCAGACTTGACTCTAGTAAGCTGGCAAGTTTCTGACCAGAACTTGGTCGCCAAGTTAAGCAACCTTCTAGAAGGCCATTAGGGCTGAACTCCTGGGGTTTAGGTTTTCTTAGGAGGGTAGTTAAGCTAAAGAAAGATTAGGGCCAAAAGATCAAGGAAAAATGTACTTGTTGTACAAACTGGAATTTTGGGCCAGAAGAGAAATGATTTTCTATAGCAAAAATATTACAAAAATTCATGCAACATTTTTGACTGGGAAGGTGTGCCTAGGTCCAAAGAATATTCGGGATTTATCTCAGATTTTTTGGAGCAAGGACAATTGGGGTTGCTTTGGAGCACAAGTTTCTGAATAGAGTTTCAGAGAGGAAAATGAATATTTTTCTTTTATGAAAAATATTCATTTGATTATTTTGGGAGTTTATCAAAGAAATATAGTTGAATGAGGAGTAGATAGGTCACTTGGGTGAAAGTCAAGGATATGCCCAAGTGACAAGTCCATTTGAAATGATTCCAAAACCCAAATCAAAGCAAGGCAAAAACCAAGTCCGGAAACAGAGAGAAGGCAAGTCCGGAAAAAGAGAGAAGGCAAAATCCAGGCTGTCACAGATCATCACGTGAGATGGGGTAGTCATCAATGGTAAACATCTCTATGTTGATCATATCTACTATATGACTCAAGTTCGATCTTTCGCTCTCCAGTGTTCCGAGACCATGTCTGTACATGCTAGGCTCGTCAAGTTTAACCCAAGTATTCTGCATGTGCAAAATTGCCTTACACCCGTTGTATGTGAACATAGAGTCTATCACACCTGATCATCACATGGTGCTTGGTCATCTTATAGTGCTACCGTTGTTCTAAGCAAAATAAGATGCATAAAAGATAAACATCACATGCAATAGAAATATGTGACATGATATGGCCATCATCATCTTGTGGTTTTGATCTCCATCTCCAAAGCATCGTCATGATCTCCATCATCACCGGCTCGACACCTTGATCTCCATCGTTGCGTTGGGTCGTCTTGCCAACTATTGTTTCTACAACTATTGCTAACGCATAGTGATAAGTAAAGCAATTACATTGCGCTTGCACTTCGTACAATAGAGACAACCCTAAGGCTCCTACCGGTTGTCGATATTACAAAACATGATCATATCATACATCAACATATATCACATCATATCTTGACCATATCACATCACAACATGCCCTGTAAAAAGAAGTTAGACGTCCTCTACTTTGTTGTTGCAAGTTTTACGTGGCTGCTACAGGCTTCTAGCAAGAACCATTCTTACCTACGCAAAAGAACACAACGGTGTTACATCAAGTTTGCTGTTTTAACCTTCTTCAAGGACTGGCCGTAGTCAAATTCGATTCAACTAAAGTAGGAGAAACAGACACCCGTCAGCCACCTTTATGCAAAACTAGTTGCACGTATGCCGGTGGAACCGGTCTCAGGTGCGTGGACATGTAAGGTTGGACCAGGCCGCTTCATCCCATAATACCGCCGAATCAAAATAAGACGTTGGTAAGCAGTATGACTATGACCGCCCACAACTCTTTGTGTTCTACTCATGCATATCATCTACGTATATACCTCGCTCGGATGCCATTGTTGGGAAATGTTGCATGAAAAACAAAAAAGTTTCAATGCCCACGCAAGATCTATATATCCATGGAGATGCATAGCAAAGAGAGGGGAGAGTGTGTCTACGTACCCTTGTAGACCATAAGCGGGAGCATTTAACAACGCGGTTGATGTAGTCGAACTTCTTCACGCTCCAACCCATCAAGTACCGAACGTACGGCACCTCCGCGTTCAGCACACGTTCAGCTCGGTGACGTCCTTGCCTTCTTGATCCAGCAAGACATGTAAAGTAGTAGATGAGTTCCGGCAACATGACGGTGTGGTGACGGTGATGGTGAAGTGATCTCCGCAGGGCTTCGCCTAAGCACTAAAAATGTTACCGAGGGTGTAAACAGTGGACGGGGGCGCCGAACACGGCAAAGACAATGTTGTGTCACCTTGTGTGGCGCCCCCTCCCCG
>NC_057799.1:77076262-77129752 GCF_018294505.1 Triticum aestivum
GTTTCCTAACTATTCTTCATGCAAGACTTTCCATGCTTACATTTTATTTTTGCTTCTAACCATCGGACATGCAAGACTTGCCATACAATCAAACATATTAATGTTGACTTTTTTTGAATTGTTGCAGGTATATAATGTGCGTTTTTTTGTTTCCTAACTATCTAATACATGTATCTAATACCTACCGATGAAATTATATGCATACGCATGTATGTATATATTCAATAATTTATTTTTTGAACTATTACATTTTTTGTTTCCTAATTATCTAAAATGGGTATCATATACTTACTAACGAATGTATGTATGTATGCGGGTATGTATATACACAATAATTTATTTGTTGACTAATTGCATTTTATTTTTGTTTCCTAACTATCCAATACAGTTATATAATACCTACTGACAAAAATATTGTAATACCCGGTCGACGTATATAACCAGCTATATAAAAAAGGGTATGAAAATATTGTATACACCCGGTCGTCGTATATACCAAACTATGTGAATAAGTGTAGGAAAATATTATACATCCAATAATATACTTCAAGTGGAAATACCCAAGGTATCTGCACACTTGTATACCCGGCTGTATGAAAAAAACATGGAAAATATTGTACATAACCATTCGAGGTATGTACCTAAAGTAAAATATGGCTACGTGATGTATGCCTATCTAATATATACCCAACATATTTCGAGTACAAAAACATACCTAAGATATTTTGGGTTATGTATGTATAGACCTAGTGATTTATTCAAGGTATTAGGTACTCGATGAAAAATAAAGGCGAGCAAATAAAAAATACGACATCCATTATATGCAAAAGAATACCCGGCTACGTGACGTATGAGACATGCATGGGCTTAATTTGATGGGTATTAAGTGTCCATATCAAGCAATAATTAGCAATAATTCTTTTCTAATAAGAATCTAATCAATTTATCAATTAGTGCTAATACTAATTACACATGCACACATCTTAGTGTCATCCAACGGTTTCTAGGCAAGGTTCCAAGGCACTAGGCACCTAGGTGTCCCATACGGGCGTCTAGGGCGCGCCCTACGGCTGGCCCCCGGCCACTAGGGCTCCTGCCCTACCCTACGCCCCCCTGCCATGTATTCCCCAAGGGGGAAGGAAATAGAGGGAGAGGGAAGGAAGGGGGAGACCAAGTCCCCTCTTTCCTTCTCTCCCCTAGGGCCGGCCACCCTTGTGGGCTGGTGTGTTCCCTCAATTGGCCCATTAAGCCCATTACTTTGCCGGAGCTGCCCGGAACTCCTTCCGGTGACCCGACAAGTACCCGGTATCACCAGAAACACTTTCTGTGTCCAAATACCATCGTCCTATATATCAATCTTCACCTCTCAACCATTTCGAGACTCCTCGTCATGTCCGTGATCTCATCCGGGACTCCGAACATCATTCGGTCACTGTTGAGGATATAGACCTTAGAGTCACCCGCCAGGAGGGGCCGGGTTACTCGTACGGTCGTTGCCAGAAGCCCGGAGCCAAGTTTCAAGACGATGGGCCAGAGATGGGCTGGGACCCGGATATGGCTTAAGGCCCGTAGTTACAATCATTATTCTGGTAGAACTTGCAGTGTAAGGCAAGTATAGTTTAGAGTCCGAGCCGGACACTCTTATGAGCCGGCCGGGACTCTAAGGGCTGCTGGGCGTCAGCCTCCCTATATAAAGGGACGACCCGGCAGCGGTTTAAGGGCGACAACAATCTCATCGAGAGCCGGGCATAGCTGTTTAGCTCCCTGGTGATCGTAACCCTAATCAATACCACCTCAAACTGGACGTAGGCTTTTACCTTCACCGTAAGGGGCCGAACCAGTATAAACCCTCGTGTTCCTTGTCCCGCATAACCCCTTCAAGCTTCCTACTTGCGATGGCTCCACGACTAAGTCCTAGCTCGAGGACATCTGCCGTGACAATTCCACGACAGTTGGCGCCCACCGTGGGGCCAGCGCACGGTGGATTTGAGTTCTTGAAGGGCAGCTTCGAAGGGCTCAAGGGATACGCTGTGGGCCGGATGACCAAAAGTCGTCGCGGCAAGCTCTACATCGACGATGCAGACTGGGGCCCCGACGCCGGCTCAGTTGAGTACGGGTACTGGGTCCCCTTCGGCGGAATTCATGTCTTCATTGGCAAGATTGGTGAGCAGGGCCCTGAGCCGGATCTCTGCGCCGATCTCATCGAAACGGCTCAGCGCGCACGACCCGCCCAGGCCCGGCCTGCCTTAAGGCGTGCTTTTGTGGGATGCATCCATGGAGGGCCCTCTGATCCATCTGGGTCTGGTGATGAGGCGGCCGCCGGCTCTGACGGCGAGTCAGCCACCGATGAGTCAAACTCGTTGTACCAACTTCAAGATGGCAGGCTCATGGGTTGTTCCTATGTCGACAGTATTCCGGACCTTTTTGAGCCGCCAAGTCAGGTTGGAGTTTTTATGGCTGGTGCACAGCCTGTTCAGAACCCCGCTGCTGGATCGGGAAACCCGGTGCCTTCTCCGGCTCAGGTGCTAATGGATCTCACGGACAAGATGACGGCCCTGTTAACCGCCACGGTTGACCCGGCGGATCAAGCCCAGCATGATGCGGAGGTGGCACAGTTGAAATTGGATCTGATAAAAGCTAAAGAGGATCTCGCAGCGGAAGGAATCAGGCTGGCTGTGGAGCGGGCGGCTCTCGATGCCCAGACTCAGCTGATTCAGGTGCAGTCCTTCCAACTCACGATGGATCAGAACGCGGCTAATGAGGTCATGAGAAGGAGGCATCAAAAGGCCCAGTCCCGACTCCCGCCGGTTTACGATCCACGCAACCTCTTCAACACGCCAGGTGCAGGGTCTAGTAACCCGGCAGGGGTCATAGCACCCGGGTCTGGACCCCTTATTCAGCCACGAGTGATGGGGCGTCCCCAGGTGCCCCCTGCCCCGCCTCCGTATGTGCCCATACCCTCGGGTCATTATAATAACCCGTTGGAGAACATGGTCGCTGCGGCAGCACGGCTGGCGGCTCTCCCCGTTGACGGCTACTCTCCGACGGCTATTGAGACCCGCCGGGTCAGGGAACTCCTTCAGACAGCACTAGCGCAGCAAGAGGCGTACTCCTAGAGCCGGGGCAGGATCCACTCGACCCCTCGTCCAGGCCAGAGCCCGAGTTACAGCCGGCACATGGTCTCAGCAACCGGCTCAAGTAACGTCCGACGCCATGACCCGCCCCCGGCCAGGGCCCGGCTCATAATGGAGCCTTTTACGCAGCGGACCAAACGCGGCAAGAGGCGGAGCAAGTGCCTCAATTGACGGCTTACCAGACCCCCCCCCGGCTTATCCGACGACTTCCGTTGATGTGGGTATCCCTACCAGGACCGGGGGTGTCCCTTGTTTGGTGCCAGCTATCCGTAATGAACGTCTACCTAAGGACTTCAAAGGCCCTAGGAAGGTGCCTAACTACACAGCTGACTTACAACCTGCAGCCTGGATTGAGAGTTATGAGATGGCTATGGAATTGCTGGAGGTCAGTGAGGCGGCCATGGCCAGGTATTTCACCATGATGTTAGATGGAACTGCCCGCACATGGTTGAAAGGGCTACCACCGAATTCCATCGGGTCTTGGGCTGAGTTGAAAGCCCGGTTCATCCAAAACTTCAAAGATACATGTAGGCAGTCTATGTCAATTGTGGATTTGACTAACTGTAAGCAGCAGGAGGGTGAATCCATGACCCATTGGGTTCGCCGGGTCAAGGAGATCATACATTCATCAGATAAGATGGATGCCGGCTCTGCAGTCTTAATGTTGGAACAAAACTGTCGCTTTGTGCCCCTAAAGATGAAACTGGGGCGGCTTAAACGCGACTGCACCGATATGGGTACACTAATGGCGGCTCTTGTCAAGTACGCCGATTCCGATGGTACCAAGGATCCCCCTTCAGATGATGAAAGGACAGGGAAGGGAAAGAAGAACGGCAATGGCAAGGGTCCTCAGGTTAACCCGGAGGCCTCCGGCTGAGCTCCACCTGGCGCTAGAAGGAGGGCCAGCGCACGGTGGATTTGAGTTCTTAAAGGGAAGCTTCGAAGGGCTCAAGGGATACGCTGTGGGCCGGATGACCAAGAGTCGTCGCGGCAAGCTCTACATCGACGATGCAGACTGGGGCCTCGACGCCGGCTCAATTGAGTACGGGTACCGGGTCCCCTTCGGCGGAATTCATGATTTCATTGGCAAGATTGGTGAGCTGGGCCCTGAGCCGGATCTCTGCGCCGATCTCATTGAAACGTCTTAGCGCGCACGACCCGCCCGGGCCCAGCCTGCCTTAAAGCGCGCTTTTGTGGGATGCATCCATGGAGGGCCCTCTGATCCATCTGGGTCCGGTGATGAGGCGGCCGCCGGCTCTGACGGCGAGTCGGCCACCGATGAGTCAAACTCGTTGTACCAACTTCAAGATGGCAGGCTCATGGGTTGTTCCGATGGCGACAGTATTCCGGACCTTTTTGAGCCGCCAAGTCAGGTTGGAGTTTTTATGGCTGGTGCACAGCCTGTTCAGAACCCCGCTGCTGGATCGGGAAACCCGGTGCCTTCTCCGGCTCAGGTGCTGATGGATCTCATGGACAAGATGACGGCCCTGTTAACTGCCATGGTTGACCCGGCGGATCAAGCTCAACATGATGCGGAGGTGGCACAGTTGAAATTGGATCTGATAAAAGCTAAAGAGGATCTTGCAGCGGAAGGGATCAGGCTGGCTGCGGAGCGGGCGGCTCTCGATGCCCGGACTCAGCTGATTCAGGCGCAGTCCTTCCAACTCACGATGGATCAGAACGCGGCCAATGAGGTCATGAGGAGGAGGCATCAGAAGGCCCAGTCTTGACTCCCACCGGTTTACGATCCACGCAATCTCTTCAACACGCCAGGTGCAGGGTCTAGTAACCCGCCAGGGGTCATAGCGCCCGGGTCTGGACCCCTTATTCAGCCACGAGTGATGGGGCCTCCCCAGGTGCCCCCTGCCCCGCCTCAGTATGTGCCAATACCCCCGGGTCATTATGATAACCCGCTGGAGAACATGGTAGCTGCGGCAGCACGGCTGGCGGCTCTCCCCGTTGACGGCGATTCTCCGGCGGCCATCGAAACCCGCCGGGTCAGGGAACTCCTGCAGACGGCACTGGCACAGCAAGAAGCGTACTCCTACAGCCGGGATAGGATCCACTCGACCCCTCGTCCAGGCCAGAGCCCGAGTTACAGCCGGCACATGGTCTCAGCAACCGGCTCAAGTAACGTCCAACGCCATGACCCGCCCCCTGGCCATGGCCTGGCTCATAATGGAGCCTTTTACGCAGCAGACCAGGCATGGCAAGAGGCGGAGCAAGTGCCTCAATTGACGGCTTACCAGACCCCCCGGCTTATCCAACGACTTCAATGATGTGGGTATCCCTACCAGGACCGGGGGTGTCCCTTGTCTGGTGCCAGCTATCCGTAATGAACGTCTACCTAAGGACTTCAAAGGCCCTAGGAAGGTGCCTAACTACACAGCTGACTTACAACCTGCGGCCTGGATTGAGAGTTATGAGATGGCTATGGAATTGCTGGAGGTCAGTGAGGCGGCCATGGCCAAGTATTTCACCATGATGTTAGATGGAACTGCCCGCACGTGGTTGAAAGGGCTACCACCGAATTCTATCGGGTCTTGGGCTGAGTTGAAAGCCCGATTCATCCAAAACATCAAAGATACCTGTAGGCAGTCTATGTCAATTGTGGATTTGACTAACTGTAAGCAGCAGGAGGGTGAATCCACAACCCATTGGGTTCGCCGGGTCAAGGAGATCATACATTCATCAGATAAGATGGATGCCGGCTCTGCAGTCTTAATGTTGGAACAAAACTGTCGCTTTGTGCCCCTAAAGATGAAACTCGGGCGGCTTAAACGCGACTGCACCGATATGGGTACACTAATGGCGGCTCTTGTCAAGTACGCCGATTCCGATGGTACCAAGGATCCCCCTTTAGATGATGAAAGGACAGGGAAGGGAAAGAAGAACGGCAATGGCAAGGGTCCTCAGTTTAACCCGGGGAACCAAGGAGGAGGCAAGCGCAAGGCCGATGGCAGCCTAGAGTTTGTAGCCAATACCAACTCCCAAGGTAATAATCAGCGACGCAAGGGAAGGCCCCCTCCCCGAGGCGGCGGGTCAGGTCCAACGCTGGAGCAGCTGTTGAATGAACCTTGTCCAAGGCATGGCTCTAGAGAGAAGCCAGCGACTCATCTATGGAAGGATTGCGCGATCATGAAGGCCTTTAAGAATTACAATGGCCCGGGCGGCGGCTCAAGTGCTGGCGGCTTTCATGGCCCGGGCGGCGGCCCAAA
Source organism: Triticum aestivum (assembly GCF_018294505.1). NCBI lineage: Eukaryota > Viridiplantae > Streptophyta > Magnoliopsida > Poales > Poaceae > Triticum > Triticum aestivum. The sequence goes on from NC_057799.1 coordinate 77,082,615, forward strand.
TTCCGGTCCTCAGAATGGTCAAGGGGGCTTTAATCAACAGACTGGCCAGGGTCATCAACAGCAGCAGGGGGGTTATCAGACCAATCCAAAGCAGCTAAGCGGTGGACAGTATCATGTATTTACCACTAGTCTGTGCAAGCGAGATCAGAAGCTTCACAAGAGGGTTGTGAATGCTGTTGAGCCGGTAGTCCCACGCTACTTACGATGGTCTGAGCAGCCCATAGTGTGGAGTAGGGAGGATCACCCTCCTCGGGTGGATAACCCGGGCCACTTGGCCTTAGTGGTGCCTCCTCAAGTGGGAGGATATAAGTTCACAAAGGTGCTCATGGATGGAGGCAGCAGCATCAACATCCTCTATTATGAGACTTTTCGTCGTATGGGGTTGGTTGATAAGAACCTCAGCCAGTCCAACACTATCTTTCATGGTGTGGTACCTGGTAAGTCGGCTTATCCAGTTGGCAAGACCGAATTGGAAGTGGCTTTTGGTGATGAGAATAACTACAGGGTGGAGAAATTGACCTTTGAAGTGGTCAAGATAAGAAGTCCATACCATGCTATATTTGGACGGCCGGCTTATGCCAAGTTCATGGCACGGCCGTGTTATGTGTACCTACAGCTCAAGATGCTGGGTCACAATGGGACCATTACGGTCCACGGCAGCCGGAAAGTGGCTCTGGAATGTGAGGAAGGCGACGCGGCTTATGCAGAATTTGTTTGTGCTACAGAGGAGTTGAAGTTTTACAAGGACAATGTTGACCCAACAGACATGACCTCTCTGAAAAAGCCGACTACGGAGACTAAGCCGGCGATGAAATTTAAGTCAGCTGATGAAACTAAGCTTGTTGATTTTGTTCCAGGAGATTCATCTCAGCAGTTTAGCATCAGTGCCAATCTGGATCCAAAATAGGAAAGCGCGCTCATCGAGTTCATCCGTGAGAATAGGGACATCTTCGCATGGAAACCTTCCGACATGCCAGGTGTACCTAGAGAACTCGCTGAGCATGCTCTCAATGTTGATCCGAAATTTAAGCTGGTCAGACAGTTCCTTCGACGGTTTAATGAAGAGAGGCGGAAAGCCATTGGTGAAGAAGTGGCCCGGCTCTTGGCGGCCGGGTTTATTGTTGAAGTTTTTCACCCAGAGTGGTTGGCTAACCCGGTGCTTGTACTCAAGAAGAACGGCACCTGGCGGATGTGTGTTGTGACACCCAAGTTTTTATTTGGATTTTTCAAATGATTTTATTTGACTTGAGGGAGGTGATTTAAAACTTTTCTTCAAGAGAACTCTCCCTCTCAAATATTTTTTTTATGGCAAAAGTTTTATTTGGATTCACCCAAGATCTGTCTTTGGTCTTGGAGGTTCTTGCTTTTCATTTGGACTCAAGACCAAATGTTTTTCTTTTGGGGAAAATAACTTTTGAAAATCTTTTTGGAAATGCACTATGGCTTTTGGAAAAAATCCTTTGCCACTTTCAACAATTCCTTCTTGCCATGGCCTTAGTGAAAATCCTCTCTCCTAACCCTCCCCTCATCTTTGGATCATGTTTGGAATCTAATCCAGCAAGTTGGACCTCCCCATGTGATCATTTCCATTTTAAATCTTATTCAAACAAATTTCTGCCTTCTTTTCTAGCACTTGGAGATTTACGAAGGAACTCCATTTTCTGTTTTGATTTTTGCCCCCAAACCTTTTTCCCCTCCTAGTCCTTTGAACCCTCAACCTAGAACCATGAAGATCCACTGGGCTTCAGTTCAAAATTTTCAAACTACACTTGCTGCAAGTTTGGACCAGATTTGTCAAATTTGGTGAAATTTATTCAAAACCTTCTCCAAAAATTCCAAGTAAAATCAGGCAGCCTCTGGGTGCATTGAGTGGTCACCTCACCAAGTTACAGCCCCAGAAAAATTTATCTCATACCCAAATCCTTCTGTCGAACACCTGCAAGTGCATGGTCATTGTCAAGTTCAGAAAATTCAGAAATTCAGTCAGTGGCTTGCTGTCGTTTTCTTCAAAGATGGACGTCGATCTCGCCAGTACCACTGTGTCGCCTTGCTCCTCGTCCCCTCCCTCTTGTTCCTGCACCGCACGAACGCCTGGCACCTTGCGGACGTCGGCGACGAGCAGTAGAAGGTGCGCCGCCCCGTGACCGACGCCCGCGGCGGCTTTGCGGCCGCCAGCGAGAGACACGGCGCCACCCAGCGCCGCCCAAACCACCGGAGCTCGCCGCGTGGCCTTCCACTCCCCCAAACGCGCTGCCACTCTCGTCGTGAACCGCAGGGCGCGGAGCACGCTCTCTGCCGACGTCGAGCCCGTGCGGTCACCTCACCGTGGACCAACGCCATTACGCCAAGACCAACTCCGTTTAGCTGTGGAATGACTCCAGTAACCTCCACTGATGCTGCCTGGCCACTCCAACCTCCTGCCAATCCACTGCTCCGCCGTAATCGCTCGCCGGAGATTCTCCGTTCACGGCCACCCCGTCGATCCGCCTATAAATAGAGGCCCCGAGCTTCAACTCGAGCACCCACCATCCCTGCACTCCACCTAGAGCACGCCTAGCCACTGGAAGAGCCCCGAGGAGGTCTCCTTCCTCGACTTCGGCCGCCGCGACCCGCCACGGGATCCAGCTCGATTCGCCCCCGTGTGTGCTCCTCTGCCTCCCCGCTCTTGCCAGTAGCTTCACCTTGCATCCCTCTTTCTGACCCGCGCCTCAATTCGAAGTTTGCAGCCCTCCACCGAAGTTCCCCATCCTCACCCGAGCCGCCATCCGCCGGAGAAAGTGTCGCCGTCGACGTGGTGCTCCCCGTTGGTCGAGTCCACCACCCACCGACGCGGAAGAAGATGCTGAAGCTCTTGGTACCCTCCGATCCTCCTAACTCGCCGTGGTTCGACGCCGGCGTCCACCGCAGTCTTCGGGCGCCGGCGAGCTTTTTCGAACCTGACATGTGGACCCCGCGTGTCAGCCTCTGTTCTGTTCTTTCGCGAACCGTTTTCTGTTGGCGCCTTCGGGCAAAATACGCTTTCTCTCTTGCGCTTGCGCATTTCCAATCGAACCGTTTTCTGTTTTCTCAGTTAAAACCCTGGAACTTTTCTGTTTCATTACAGATAAGTCCCTGGACAGAAACCTTTATAACTTTTAAATGAAAAGGGATTTTTGAGTGATTCTTTTTCTGACAATCTTCAAATTTCGTCTAGTTTTTTATGGGATTTATTTGAAAAATATTTGGAGAAGTTTCTGTGCACGTGTTGGTTTCACGTTAGTGCCCGTTTTCGTGATTGCCGTAGGTTCCGGAAGAGGTGACGGAGCCGCGAACTTCGCCGAGCTAGACTCCGACTTCTCCGAACCAGGAAAGCATGTTTGAACATTTGATATGATGAGTGTTTTGCATGTTTGCTTGAAAGTTTGTGCGTGGCATATGAGTGTCAGTAAATACCTCGTTGCTGGTAAGGCAACTACCCTCATATTTCAAAGTCGCGATGATCTCTGATGAGAGATGGCCTAATCATGTGGTGACATGAAGGGCAGCAAGGTGGTACTGTTGTAGCATACCAGCCTTGCGTCATCCGACTTTCTCCGACGTTAACGTGGACGGAGTCACGTTATCGTTCTTTTCCCGCATGTTCCAAAGTTGCGATGATCTCTGATGAGAGATGGCCTAATCATGTGGTGACATGAAGGACATCAAGGTGGTACTGTTGTAGCATACCAGCCTTGCGTCATCCGACTTTCTCCGACGTTAACGTGGTTGGAGCCACGTTATCGTTCTTTCCCCCTTCCGTGCTACCACATGTCTCATTGCCAGGATGCGGTTTAGTAAGTTGGTAACCACTTTCCCTGTACACACCAAACAGAGAGGCCGGGATGATGGTACCTTGGCCCAGGATTAAAGCTAGTCATCCGGTCAGGGGGCATGGGTGTTTCCGGTTGGGACCGAGAGGGGGGGCACCCCCTTAGAGCGCGCGTATAGAAATTTGATCCATGCTACGCGAGGTTGTAGCCTCCCCGTCTCAAGGTTTTTCTTGAACGTTGCCGAGGGTGATCCCTGGCTTCGGATGGTTGAATTGGGTGTCTACTGGTTAGACGTGTTTCTTCCAAAACACCGTAGACGGAACTAGTCCCCGTGACTACTGAAATCCGTTGGCTGTGGTTAAGTACAAACTCTACAGAGTCAATTCCTTCCAAATCATCGTATCCATGATCAAGTAGTATAATCAGTATATCCATATCTATCCGTGTGGAAAACTTGTTCCCGGTGAACAAGCTCAAGTGGTAAATCCAGTTTAATTATTATTATTACTGTGGATGGACTAACCTTATTTTTGTCCCGTGCTTGTCATAATTTATGTTCCCGAACTATTGTATTATTGAGCTGTAATATAAGCCCTTTATGTGATGTCGCTCAGATGTCCGACTTTGGCATGCACTGCCTTTGTGTCTGTTATAAGCCCTTTATGTGGTGTCACCCCGACGCCCGACTGTGGCATTATTATTCTGCATTTTCCGCTCGAGGAGTCTTTCAGACACTCGTTTGGCACCAGTATTATTATTCCGCATTTTCCTCTCGAGGAGTCTTTCAGACACTCGTTTGGCACCAGTATTATTATTCCGCATTTTCCTCTGGAGGAGTCTTTCAGACACTCATTTGGCACCAGTATTAGTATTCTGCATTTTCCGCTCGAGGAGTCTTTCAGACACTCGTTTGGCACTAGTATTACCTTTCTACAGTTTCCGCTCGAGGCGTCATTCAGACCCTCGCCTGGCACCCAGTATTTATTATCTCTATGTCTGAACGCACTGGTTAACTTGTTCATATGCTTCATGTTTGCATTTATTATATCTTATGTCCGAACTGTCTTGCGAGTACTTTCATAGTACTCACCTGGCTTGTTGATTTGGCTAGATGTTGACGAAGGTGATCTCTTGGATGAAGAGTTTGATAGCGCGTCCGACGCCTAGAGGAGTCCCAGTCAGTCCTGCACGATCCCGGATATTGGTCACTTGTTTCATATACGCTTCCGCCACCCGCAATAAGTCTCCTCGAGCCTCACTCGGACGCTCGAAGAGCTGTAGTCTTTTGGAATCATATCACTCGCTTCGCGGTGATATTTCCACCACCGTTATTATCGTGAGTCAGTAGTTATGCCACCCTATCCGCCGTCTTGTTTATCGGCGTGCATGTAATAAATTGTTGGGCAGTCTCCGCTCAACCTTGTATTATATTCAGTACTCCTGGTATCTTTCTTCTGTGACCAAGATATTGTGTACCAGTGAGAAGGAATTCTTCCTCGCTGGTCCATAAAAGGGATTGGTCCCTCAATAATTATTTTATTGAAAAACCGGTCGTGACAAGCTTGGTATCAGAGCCAGGCTGACTGTAGGAAGCCACTAGGTGCGATCGCTAATCGGTTATTAGCGTCTTTTGTGCTTTTTCAGCATTTTGCAATTGTAGCTATTTTCTATTGGTCATCATAAATTTATGACATGACTACTCAGAATTTTTGCCTACTTTTGTAGATGGCTGGCAGCAGCTGTGAGAATCGAGTGTTCACCAACGTGCCCGAGGGGTTTGTCAAGCTCCTCGTCTCCATCACCAAGCTCGCGATCGGGCCAGCAGCTCGCCCGGAGTTCACACTCTACCAGCACAAGCTCAGTGACGACGTGTCTATGCACCAGGCTGTGGTGCAATTCAAGGGAGGACGTTCTGCTGCTCACCACTTCTGTTTTGTGGGAAGGGCCATGCCTACGGAGAGGCATGCCATGCAGATGGCTGCCCGTGAGGCGATAGCTCGCCTTCGGGACATCCTTCCTACGATGAAGACTCGTCGCTACCGCTACCTCCCATGCCATGTGCCTTACACCAGCCACTATGCCTTCGCCTGCCATCGGGGAGAGCGAGATGAAGCCATCGAGATGGTCGTGGAGTATCTCAAGGCTCTGGAGGAGTCTTTCGACAACCTCGTGGACGATCTTGTGGCTGCCCGCATGGACTTAGTCCGGGGCGGTCCTGCCAGCAGGAAGGAGCTTCTCCACACGGCGCTTCCTCTGACATTCGTCTCGTCTTCAGCCTCGTATGCACCGGCCGTTTTGGCCACTGCCCGCCGACTGCCTACCACTGAGGAGTTCGACCGAGTCATTGCTCCTACTCCAGTCAGAGCCGCACCGCCTGCCGTACCTGCTCTACCACCAGTCGCCCCCGCACCATCACCGCAGCGCAGCGTTACGCGCCAGGAGCCAGCTAGAGAGGAGGTGGAGGTTGACTCTCCTGGACCGCTGAGTCTTGCCATCGGCAAGGGGAAGGAGATCTTCACCATCTCCGACTGAGAGCACCGAGTAGCCGCGTGTTATGCCTGCCTGTATGATGTGTTGTTTTATCTGTACGCTAGTTTGTATTGGTGTGTTTGCTGCCTTCCGGAGTAGTACGCTAGTTTTAATAACATGTCAGGATGTGTACGCGCATCCTGAGTGTTGTATCGTGTGTTTACTTTTCGCATGTAAGTTATTTGCTAAGCACTTCTTCTCCATGCAAAATCGTTTGTGTTTCTTTGAAAACCTTGAAGTCTTTTAAATTGTTGCATTTGCGAGATTTTCCCTTGTGCTACACAGTTTTTCTCATGGGTTTTGCAAAATAATACCCTAGACTGGAAAAATGTCTCGCCCGTGGACTCGCTCCATGCCCAATCAGCCAGAAGAGGTTTACGGGACACAGACTAGCAACAATTTCACTCAGGGTCAGTCCAGTCAACAAGACAGCGAAGCAGCCCTGTCTCAAGTATGCCGTCTCTTTGAGCAAAGCCAGCAACAGCACCGAGAGATGATGAATCATGTCATCAATATGGGAAACCACCGGGAGCCCTATCAACAGCATTCCAAGTTATCTGAGTTACAGAAGACTCGCCCCTCAACTTTTGCTCACACCGATAGACCGCTGGAAGCCGATGATTGGCTTCGTGAGATTGAAAGGAAACTGATTATTGCTCAGTGCTCAGATCATGAGAAGGTGCTTTATGCGCCACACTACCTTACTGGAGCAGCCGCAGCATGGTGGGAAAACTTCCTACACATGCATCCCAGGGAACACAACATCACCTGGGAAGAGTTCAAGGAAGGCTTCCGTGGGGCACACATCCCCAGGAGCATCCTAAAGATCAAGAAGAGAGAGTTTGATGACCTGAAGCAGAGAGGCATGTCAGTGACAGAGTACAATGGTCAGTTTACCCAGCTGTCTCGTTATGCCTACGACGAGCACATGACAGAAAGCAAGAAGATGGAAAAATTCCTGGACGGCCTGGCACCAGCGCTAAGATGCCAACTGATTGTACACACCTTTCCGGATTTTAAGACGCTGGTGGACAAGGCCATCACCTTGGAGAATGAGCGCCGTAGTCTGGAAGATATCCCCAAGCGAAAGAGGGACAAGACGACTCTTGCCCGCAGCAACCGAGGCAAGACTGAGGTCCCAAGGACAGACGCAAGGAGATCCACGACTACTGAGCCAAGGCCCGTCGGACAATTTCATGCCAGGGACAAGGAGTACACATACCGTCCAGGGGTCACCTGCTATGCTTGTGGCCAACAAGGGCATTATGCTATACAGTGCCCGAAGCCAAGAGACTCGGCACCCAAGCCGAACAATGGTGGAAACAATCCCGCCCCCAAGCGCAACAATTTCAACCCCAACAACAACCACAGGAAGGGTCACCTGAACCATGTGACCAGGGAAGAAGCGCAGAATGCCCCAGACATCGTGCTCGGTACGTTCCCTGTCAACACAGTACCTGCCACCGTTTTGTTTGATTCTGGAGCTTCCCATTCGTTCATTTCGAAGAGTTTTGTTTCGCAACATGGTTTTCCGATACTTCCCTTGGAAAAATCTATGATCATCAAGTCCCCCGAAATAAGCAAATCGCTCAGGGTTACTGCCAAGGAGTGGTCATTGAGTTTGAAGGACTACAGTTCCACGCAAATCTCATCGTGTTGGAAAGTAAAGGACTGGATGTCATTTTTGGGATGGACTGGTTGACCACCAACAAAGGATTCATCGACTGTTTCAATCGGACCGTGATTCTCACTCACCATCACGGCAAGACAATAAGATTTTCCGCTCAAGAAAGGCCACGATCTCAGAAACCAAAACTGAACAAAATGGACATTGCAGAACTGAGAAAAGTTCCAGTGGTATGCGAGTTTCCTGATGTGTTCCCTGAAGAACTACCAGGCATGCCACCAGACCGAGAGATAGAATTCAGCATTGAACTAGCACCTGGCACCGCTCCCATCTATAAGAAGCCATATAGAATGGCACCCTCAGAATTGGTGGAGTTGAAGAAGCAGATAAAGGAGTTATTGGACAAAGGATATATTCGAGCCAGCTCCTCACCATGGGGATCGCCAGTGTTGTTCGCCAAGAAGAAGGATGGGACACTGAGACTGTGTATAGACTATCCAGCCCTCAATATGGTCACCATCAAGAACAAATATCCGATGCCACGGATAAATGATTTGTTTGACCAGCTCGCACAAGCCAAGGTATTCTCAAAAATTGATTTGAGATCGGGCTATCACCAATTGAAGGTACAGACAGAAGATGTCCCCAAGACAGCATTCACTTCCAGATATGGGTTATACGAGTTTACAGTGATGCCTTTTGGACTAACGAACGCCCCCGCATATTTCGTCCACCTCATGAACAAAGTGTTCATGAAATTCATGGACAAATTTGTGGTGGTACTCATTGACAATATTCTGGTTTACTCAAGGACACCAGAAGAGCATGCTGAGCACCTCAGAATTATTTTGGGAGAATTGAGGAAACATGAGCTGTACGCCAAATTTAGCAAGTGCGAATTTTGGCTAAGACAAGTTGGTTTCTTAGGCCATATACTGAACCAAGAAGTCGTGGCCGTAGACCCAGAAAAAGTCAAGGCCATACTAGACTGGAAGCCACCCGCCAATGTTACAGATGTGCGGAGTTTCCTGGGAATGGCCGGGTATTACAGAAGATTTATTGAAGGGTTCTCCACTGTGGCGAAACCTATAACCCAGTTACTCAAGAAGGACAAAAAGTTTGTATGGACGGAAGCATGTGAGCAGAGCTTCCAAGAACTCAAGAAGAAGCTGACAACCGCACCGGTCTTAACTGTGCCAGACATACACAAGAGTTTTGAAGTTTATTGTGACGCGTCCCGAAAAGGTCTCGGATGCGTACTAATGCAGGATGGCAAAGTAGTCGCATATGCCTCCAGGCAGCTGCGAAAACATGAGGAAAATTACCCAACGCATGACTTGGAGCTAGCAGCAGTCATACATGCACTCAAGGAGTGGAGGCACTTTCTGTTGGGAAATCGCTGTGAAATATATACGGACCATAAGAGCCTCAAATATATTTTCACACAGCCAGAGCTGAATTTACGCCAACGACGCTAGTTGGAACTAGTCAAGGACTATGATGTCGGCATTCACTACCATCCAGGGAAAGCAAATGTAGTGGCCGATGCCCTTAGTCGAAACCCCAGCCCGGACAATGACGGTCCGCAAAACTTGAGGCCTGAGTTTCAGCGAGAGTTCGCTAGGCTCAACATGATGTTAGTCGCCAAGGGCACCGTATCAAATCTGGAGATACAACCCACCCTGGTAGAACAAATTAAGAAGGCTCAACAGGGACATCCCAGCATCGAAGGCATAAAGAAGAAAATGAACCTTGGTAAGGCTTCAGAGTTCGTCACAGACAGTGAAGGAACATTATGGTACGGAGACAGACTTTGCGTACCTAACATTGAGGAACTCAAGCAACAGATCTTGACGGAGAGCCACACCACTCCATACTCGATCCATCCTGGAGGAACCAAAATGTACAAGGACATTCAGGAAAGATTTTGGTGGCACGGTATGAAAAGAGATATAGCCACATTCATTGCTTGTTGCGATTCATGTCAGCGCATCAAGGCCGAGCACCAAAAGCCAGCAGGGCTACTCCAGCCTAACAGGATACTGGAGTGGAAATGGGATGAAATAGGAATGGATTTCATCATCGGACTACCCCGATCACAACGCGGAAATGACGCCATATGGGTCATCACAGACCGACTAACCAAGGTTGCTCATTTCATTCCCGTGAAGACTACCTACTCCACACAAAGACTGGCCAAACTTTATCTCTCCCGTATAGTTTGCTTGCATGGAGTCCCAAAGACTATAATATCAGACCGAGGCACCCAATTCGTCTCCAAATTTTGGGATCACCTACAACAAGCTCTGGGCACGCAACTAGCTTTCAGTACAGCATACCACCCTCAGACTGATGGACAAACGGAACGTGTAAACCAAATCCTAGAGGATATGCTAAGAGCCTGTGTGCTCACCTATGGATCCAGTTGGGAAGAGAGTTTGCCGTATGCCGAATTTGCTTACAACAACAGTTACCAAGCCAGCTTGCAAATGGCACCCTTTGAAGCATTGTACGGACGAAGGTGTCATACCCCACTAAATTGGTCAGAAACAGGTGACAGCCGTATCTTCGGCCCAGACATGCTTAAAGAGGCCGAGGAGAAAGTTAAGCAGATCAGGGACAGACTCAAGACAGCACAGAGCCGACAAAAGAGCTACTATGATCAGAAGCATCGTGAGGTCAGCTTTGAACCCGGTGATTCCGTATACCTACGAGTATCTCCTATGAGGGGTCTGCAACGGTTCAAAATTAAGGGGAAGCTAGCCCCAAGATTTATTGGACCATTTTGTGTAAAGGCACGAAGAGGCACAGTAGCCTACCAACTAGACCTACCCAAGGAGCTGTCAGACGTCCATGACGTATTCCACGTCTCCCAATTGAGAAAATGTGTGAGTAACCCGGAGAAGCATGTACCTCATGAGAACATCGATATGCAACCAGACCTCACCTACAGAGAAAGACCAGTAAAGATTTTAGAAGAGTCTGAACGGAGGACCCGTCAGAAAACGACAAAATTCTTCAGGGTTCAGTGGAGCAACCACACTGAGGATGAAGCCACATGGGAAAGGGAAGATTTCCTTCGGGCAGAGTATCCATATCTATTTGAGGATCAGCAGAAATCTCGAGGACGAGATTTTTCCTAAGGGGGTAGGTGTTGTGACACCCAAGTTTTTATTTGGATTTTTCAAATGATTTTATTTGACTTGAGGGAGGTGATTTAAAATTTTTCTTCAAGAGAACTCTCCCTCTCAAATATTTTTTTTTATGGCAAAAGTTTTATTTGGATTCACCCAAGATCTGTCTTTGGTCTTGGAGGTTCTTGCTTTTCATTTGGACTCAAGACCAAATGTTTTTCTTTTGGGGAAAATAACTTTTGAAAATCTTTTTGGAAATGCACTATGGCTTTTGGAAAAAATCCTTTGCCACTTCCAACAATTCCTTCTTGCCATGGCCTTAGTGCAAATCCTCTCTCCTAACCCTCCCCTCATCTTTGGATCATGTTTGGCATCTAATCCAGCAAGTTGGACCTCCCCATGTGATCATTTCCATTTTAAATCTTATTCAAACAAATTTCTGCCTTCTTTTCTAGCACTTGGAGATTTACAAAGGAACTCCATTTTCTGTTTTGATTTTTGCCCCCAAACCTTTTTCCCCTCCTAGTCCTTTGAACCCTCAACCTAGAACCATGAAGATCCACTGGGCTTCAGTTCAAAATTTTCAAACTACACTTGCTGCAAGTTTGGACCATATTTGTCAAATTTGGTGAAATTCATTCAAAACCTTCTCCAAAAATTCCAAGTAAAATCAGGCAGCCTCTGGGTGCATTGAGTGGTCACCTCACCAAGTTACAGCCCCAGAAAAATTTATCTCATAGCCAAATCCTTCTGTCGAACACCTGCAGTGCATGGTCATTATCAACTTCAGAAAATTCAGAAATTCAGTCAGTGGCTTGCTGTCGTTTTCTTCAGAGATGGACGTCGATCTCGCCAGTACCACTGTGTCGCCTTGCTCCTCGTCCCCTCCCTCTTCTTCCTACACCGCACGAATGCCTGGCACCTTGCGGACGTCGGCGACGAGCAGCAGAAGGTGCGCCGCCCCGTGACCGACGCCCGCGGCGGCTTTGCGGCCGCCAGCGAGAGACACGGCGCCACCCAGCGCCGCCCAAACCACCGGAGCTCGCCGCGTGGCCTTCAACTCCCCCGAACGCGCTGCCGCTCTCGTCGTGAACCGCAGGGCGCGGTGCGTGCTCTCTGCCGCCGTCGAGCCCGTGCGGTCACCTCACCGTGGACCAACGCCATTACGCCAAGACCAACTCCGTTTAGCTGTGGAATGACTCCAGTAACCTCCACTGATGCTGCCTGGCCACTCCAACCTCCTGCCAATCCACTGCTCCGCCGTAATCGCTCGTCGGAGATTCTTCGTTCACGCCACCCCGTCGATCCGCCTATAAATAGAGGCCCCGAGCTTCAACTCGAGCACCCACCATCCCTGCACTCCACCTAGAGCACGCCTAGCCACTGGAAGAGCCCCGAGGAGGTCTCCTTCCTCGACTCCGGCCGCCGCGACCCGCCACGGGATCCAGCTCGATTCGCCCCCGTGTGTGCACCTCCGCCTCCCTGCTCTTGCCAGTAGCTTCACCTTGCATCCCTCTTTCTGACCCGCGCCTCAATTCGAAGTTTGCAGCCCTCCACCGGAGTTCCCCATCCTCACCCGAGCCGCCGTCCGCCGGAGAAAGTGTCGCCGTCGATGTGGTGCTCCCCGTTGGTCGAGTCCACCACCCACCGACGCGGAAGAAGACGCTGAAGCTCTTGGTACCCTCCGATCCTCCTAACTCGCCGTGGTTCGACGCCGGCGTCCACCGCAGTCTTCGGGCGCCGGCGAGCTTTTTCAAACCTGACATGTGGACCCCGCGTGTCAGCCTCTGTTCTGTTCTTTTGCGAACCGTTTTCTGTTGGCGCCTTCGGGCAAAATACGCTTTCTCTCTTGCGCTTGCGCATTTCCAATCGAACCGTTTTCTGTTTTCTCAGTTAAAACCCTAGAACTTTTCTGTTTCATTACAGATAAGTCCCTGGACAGAAACCTTTATAACTTTTAAATGAAAAGGGATTTTTGAGTGATTCTTTTTCTGACAATCTTCAAATTTCGTCTAGTTTTATATGGGATTTATTTGAAAAATATTTGGAGAAGTTTCTGTGCACGTGTTGGTTTTCACGTTAGTGCCCGTTTTCGTGATTGCCGTAGGTTCCGGAAGAGGTGACGGAGCCGCGAACTTCGCCGAGCTAGACTCCGACTTCTCCGAACCAGGCAAGCATGTTTGAACATTTGATATGATGAGTGTTTTGCATGTTTGCTTGAAAGTTTGTGCGTGGCATATGAGTGTCGGTAAATACCTCGTTGCTGGTAAGGCAACTACCCTCATGTTTCAAAGTCGCGATGATCTCTGATGAGAGATGGCCTAATCATGTGGTGACATGAAGGGCAGCAAGGTGGTACTGTTGTAGCATACCAGCCTTGCGTCATCCGACTTTCTCCGACGTTAACGTGGACGGAGTCACGTTATCGTTCTTTTCCCGCATGTTCCAAAGTTGCGATGATCTCTGATGAGAGATGGCCTAATCATGTGGTGACATGAAGGGCAGCAAGGTGGTACTGTTGTAGCATACCAGCCTTGCGTCATCCAACTTTCTCCGACGTTAACGTGGTTGGAGCCACGTTATCGTTCTTTCCCCCTTCCGTGCTACCACATGTCTCATTGCCAGGATGCGGTTTAGTAAGTTGGTAACCTCTTTCCGTGTACACACCAAACAGAGAGGCCGGGATGATGGTACCTTGGCCAAGGATTAAAGCCAGTCATCCGGTCAGGGGGCATGGGTGTTTCCGGTTGGGACCGAGAGGGGGGGCACCCCCTTAGAGCGCACGTATAGAAATTTGATCCCATGCTACGCGAGGTTGTAGCCTCCCCGTCTCAAGGTTTTTCTTGAACATTGCCGAGGGTGATCCCTGGCTTCGGATGGTTGAATTGGGTGTGTACTGGTTAGACGTGTTTCTTCCAAAACACCGTAGACGGAACTAGTCCCCGTGACTACTGAAATCCGTTGGCTGTGGTTAAGTACAAACTCTGCAGAGTCAATTCCTTCCAAATCATCGTATCCATGATCAAGTAGTATAATCAGTATATCCATATCTATCCGTGTGGAAAACTTGTTCCCGATGAACAAGCTCAAGTGGTAAATCCAGTTTAATTATTATTATTACTGTTGATGGACTAACCTTATTTTTGTCCCGTGCTTGTGATAATTTATGTTCCCGAACTATTGTATTATTGAGCTGTAATATAAGCCCTTTATGTGATGTCGCTCAGACGTCCGACTGTGGCATGCACTGCCTTTGTGTCTGTTATAAGCCCTTTATGTGGTGTCGCCCCGACGCCCGACTGTGGCATTATTATTCTGCATTTTCCGCTCGAGGAGTCTTTCAGACACTCGTTTGGCACTAGTATTATTATTCCGCATTTTCCTCTCGAGGAGTCTTTCAGACACTCGTTTGGCACCAGTATTATTATTCCGCATTTTCCTCTCGAGGAGTCTTTCAGACACCCGTTTGGCACCAGTATTATTATTCTGCATTTTCCGCTCGAGGAGTCTTTCAGACACTCCTTTGGCACCAGTATTACCTTTCTGCAGTTTCCGCTCGAGGCGTCATTCAGGCCCTCGCTTGGCACCCAGTATTTATTATCTCTATGTCTGAACGCACTGGTTAACTTGTTCATATGCTTCATGTTTGCATTTGTTATATCTTATGTCCGAACTGTCTTGCGAGTACTTTCATAGTACTCACCTGGCTTGTTGATTTGGCCAGATGTTGACGAAGGTGATCTCTTGGATGAAGAGTTTGATAGCGCGTCCGACGCCTAGAGGAGTCCCAGTCAGTCCTGCATGATCCCGGATATTGGTCACTTGTTTCATATACGCTTCCGCCACCCTCAATAAGTTTCCTCGAGCCTCACTCCGACGCTCGAAGAGCTGTAGTCTTTTGGAATCATATCACTCGCTTCGCGGTGATATTTCCACCACCGTTATTATCGTGAGTCAGTAGTTATGCCACCCTATCCGCCATCTTGTTTATCGGCGTGCATGTAATAAATTGTTGGGCAGTCTCCGCTCAACCTTGTATTATATTCAGTACTCCTGGTATCTTTCTTCTGTGACCAAGATATTGTCTACCAGTGAGAAGGAATTCTTCCTCGCTGGTCCGTAAAAGGGATTGGTCCCTCAATAAATATTTTATTGAAAAACCGGTCGTGACATGTGTGGACTACACGGACTTGAACAAGGCGTGTCCGGCTGATCCTTTTGCCCTCCCCCGTATTGATCAAATCATTGATGCTACGGCAGGTTGTGCACGCTTAAGTTTCTTGGATGCTTATTCCGGGTATCATCAGATTAAGATGGCAGTTAAGGACCAGGAGAAGACGGTGTTCATCACTCCCTTTGGAGCCTTCTGCTATGTGTCTATGCCCTTTGGACTCAAGTGTGCACAGGCAACTTACCAACGTTGTGTACAGAACTGTCTTCATAAGAAGATCGGGCGCAATGTTCACGCATACGTGGACGATATTGTGGTTAAATCCATCAAAGAGGAAACCCTGATAGATGATTTAAGGGAAACCTTTGATAATCTCCGGGTCTATAAGATGATGCTTAACCCGGCCAAGTGTGTCTTTGGTGTTCCTGCAGGCAAGCTCTTGGGTTTCTTGGTTTCTGACAGAGGCATTGAGGCTAACCCGGAGAAGATCAAGGCCATCACCTCCTTGGCTAAGCCAGCGTGTATAAATGACGTTCAGCACTTGGCGGGTCGCATCGCTGCTTTAAGCCGGTTTATAAGCCGTTTGGGTGAGAAGGCCATGCCCTTATATCAGTTGATGAAGCAAACTGATAACTTTGTCTGGAATGATGCAGCTAATACCGCTTTTGAAGAGTTGAAGAAGCAGCTGGCAGAGCCCCCGGTCCTTGCTGCTCCGGTTGATAAGGAGCCCTTACTACTGTACATGGCGGCAAACGCACGAGCAGTCAGCGTGGCTATTGTGGTGGAGCGCAAGGAGGCGGGTAAGGAGCATCCGGTTCAACGGTCGGTTTATTATGTCAACGAAGTGCTCATTGAGTCCAAGCAGCGGTACCCGCATTGGCAGAAGCTTGTGTATGGTGTGTTCATGGCGAGCCGGAAGCTTAAGCATTATTTTCAGGGTCATCCCATCACTGTGGTCTGTTCTGCCCCTCTTGGTGATATTATTCAAAACAGAGAGGCCACAGGGAGAATTGCTAAGTGGGCTATAGAACTTGGACCTCATGGCCTCAAATATGTGCCACGCACTGCTGTTAAATCTCAGGCCTTGGTGGATTTCATCAATGATTGGACAGAGTCACAAGTGCCTGAGCAAAAGCCGGATAACACTTATTGGACTATTCATTTTGATGGGTCCAGGCAGCTGGAGGGCTCGGGGGCTGGCATTGTATTGGCTTCCCCTAAGGGGGACAAGTTCCATTATGTGCTACAGTTGATGTTTCCTTGCACTAATAATGCGGCTGAATACGAGGCTTTGCTCCACGGTCTTCGGGTGGCTAAGGAGATGAGCTTAAGCCGGGTATGGTGCTTTGGTGACTCAGACTTGGTGGCTCAACAAGTATCAGGCACGTGGGATTCTAAGGATCCTCCCATGGCGGCTTATCGCCGCGAGGTTGATGCCATTGCTGGGCACTTTCAAGGCTACCAAGTGGAGCACATTGATCGCAGGAAGAACGAGGCGGCTGATGCTCTAAGCCGGCTAGGCTCTCAGCGAAAGCCGGTGCCGCCTAACACTTTCCTGGACGTCCTGTATAACCCTTCGGTTAAGTTGCCTACAGAGGAAGACTTGGCTATCCCTGACCCGGAGGCATGACTGGTGGCGGCTCTTCATGTCATACCAGACTGGACAATGCCATATCTGGTTTATATAACCCGGGGAGAGTTGCCTGCGGATGAAACTTTGGCCAGGCAAATAACCCGGCGGGCTAAGTCAATGATCGTCATCGATGGCGAGTTACATCATCGCAGTGTTTCAGGGGCATTTCAACGTTGTATCTCCCCTGAGGAAGGTCAAGAGATCTTGCGTGAGATCCATGAAGGGGATTGTGGCCATCATGCCGGGTCAAAATCCCTTGTGGCCAAGGCTTTCCGTCATGGTTTTTATTGGCTGACGGCTCATGCTGATGCAGAGGACTTGGTCAGTAAATGTGATGGTTGCCAAAGGTTCTCACGACGGGCTCATGTGCCGGCTCAGGAGTTGAGGATGATCCCAATCACTTGGCCCTTTGCGGTCTGGGGGCTTGATATGGTTGGGCCTTTTAAACGGTCCAAGGATAAGAAGACCCACCTCTTGGTGGCAGTTGACAAATTCACAAAGTGGGTGGAAGCTGAGCCAGTTAGCAAGTGCGATGCAGCCACGGCGGTTCAATTTATGAAAAAGGTGATTTTCCGCTTTGGCTTTCCGCACAGCATTATAACTGACAATGGCACCAATCTTTCCAAAGGTGCCATGGAAGAGTTTTGTCAACGAGAGCATATCCGACTTGATGTTTCTTCAGTGGCTCATCCTCAATCCAATGGTCAAGCTGAGAGAGCTAATCAGGAGATTCTGAAGGGCATCAAGCCCCGGCTTTTGGTCCCTTTGCAACGGACGCCGGGTTGTTGGGTGGAGGAGTTGCCCTCCGTCTTATGGAGCATCAATACTACTCCTAACAGATCTACAGGCTTCACGCCTTTCTTCATGGTTTATGGAGCAGAAGCAGTCCTCCCCAGCGACATTCCTCACGACTCACCTCGCGTGGCGGCTTATGTTGAGACGGATAATGAACAGGCGCGCCAGGATGCTCTTGACTTGTTGGATGAACAGCGTGATGTGGCAGCAGCCCGGTCAGCGATTTACCAACAAGACTTGTGCCGATATCATAGCCGTCGGGTCAAATCCCGGGTCTTCCAGGAAGGCGACCTTGTGCTCCGGCTCATCCAGGATCAAACAGATGCGCACAAGTTATCCCCACCTTGGGAAGGGCCCTTTGTGGTCAGCAAGAACTTGCACAACGGGTCATATTACCTCATTGATATTCGGGAGCACAAAGATTCACGTAAGTCTGAGGAAGAGACCCGTCGGCCGTGGAACATGGCTCAGCTTCGGCCTTACTACACTTGAGCTACCGGCTCTCGTGGTGTACATATTTGTCTCAGCCATGTATATATTATGATAAGCAATAAAGCATGACCTCTGTTCTTTTTTTTCTCCTCCAAATATGCGCGTGTTGTTTTTATTACAAGATTACATGATGATTTAAAGGAGGATCCGGCTTATGATCGTATTCGAATCTAGCCGTAAGCAGTAAAGTCACTTGGGGGCTTCCTGTTCAAACATGGGTCGTATTCGAACCAAAGAGAACATAGCTGTCGATACCCATTTGATTGGCAAAGTGTCGAGCTCATTGGGAGGTTACCTTTGGTCATATTTGAATCATAGCTTAACCCCTCTGAGAACCGACGTGGATCGTATCCGAATCAGCGTCGTTAAACAATTTTAAGAATCACTTGGGGGCTTCCTGTTCAAACATGGGTCGTATTCGAACCAAAGAGAACATAGCTGTCGGTACCCTCTTGATTGGCATCGCCACACCCACTGGGGGCTATATGATCGTATCCGAATCTTGGCTTAACCCCTTTGGGCCGGGTCTCTGGTCGTATTCGAACCGGAAACCCCTAAGTTCTTCTGCTTTATCACAAGTTTACTCTGATTATGACAAGGTGTGCATGGCCGGGTCTCACTTGCCGGCTTAATTTTGGTTTACAGTGTTAGTTGAACATCATGGGTGTCATCAAGGCAAGTAAATTGGAGTTAAGGTACCAACCGTGCTACCCGGGTTATTTAAACCGGAAGTATGCTTACAAGCCGTTAAGTGTGTTCTTACGGCTATGTTCAGAGTATAATTAAGGACCAGTCTTTTTTGATTCATATTCCGGGTTATCTATCTCAAACACCTGATTCTCAGGGCGGTAAGCCGCCTCGAGACTTGTGATTTGCCTTTCTATGCAGGATGCTTAAAGGCACCTTTTAAGGTCGAGAAAAACAAAGGGATGATTATGACCCGGAGAAACATCAAAGAGACAATTTCAAAGGACTTTCGCATTCAAAACGTGCACGATGGCACGGCAGAGATGAACTGTTGCATCTACTCTATTACAATAACTCTTCAAGTCTAAAGAGTGGAACATTGTTTGATAAACCGCTGGCCAACTTATGATGCTCGCTGAGTTGAAGTCCCCGGCTCATTCCTATCTTCTCCTCCGGCTGATCCCAAGACCTCGAAGGTTGATGACTTCCATTCGATGCCGCTGAGAGCTTCGAATTGGGCTTCTTCGTCAATTAACCCGTCCGGGTCAATCTCCAGGGCGAAGGTGTGCTGACGAGCCGGCGGGATCAGATTGAGGGCTTCATAGCGAGGGGTTGGAATCCTCTGATTCTCCGCGTCATAACCCGGCTGGTACTTGGTCAGATCGGTGTCGTTCCCGATGAGGGTGGCCACCGGGCGTACAGCCTTCACACACGCCGCGAAGTCCTTCTGATCAAAAGCTGAGCCGTCTTCCTTCAGGCTTGGATAACCCAGGGCGATGTCTGCCGGGTCTAGCTCCGGCAGGAATGCCTTGGCCCGGCTTAGCGCGGCGATTGCTCCGGATCTCGCGGAGGCCCGTCGCGGCTCTTGGATCCGCTGAGGCAGAACGGCGAGCCCGCGCAGGACTTCGGCCAGATGAGTTGGCACCTCGTTGGATAGGGCCACCACAGCTAAGGCACGCTGTGACCCGGTGTAGAGCTGTTCCACCAGGGTATACATGGCCTTTAACTTGGTGACCACGCTCTAGTTGAGGTTGGCACTCCTGGGACCTGTTTAACAGAATCAGGTAAGCCGGTGACAAGGATGAATCACGACATATACAAACTTGATGAAAGCCGGTGAGGCGACTTACCGAAGATAGCGGCCACCATTTGGGAAACCTGGCGCTCTAGGCCGGAGAGCTCGGCGGTCTTCTCAGCGAGAGCCTTCTCCGCCTGTTCCGCCCGGGTCACCAGTGCGGCCTTCTCTTCGACCCAGGCTTTTCTCTCAGCATCAAACTCGGTCTTCAATTTTTCTTGAGTGGCGATGCTGGATACAAACTTGGCGTTTGCCTTCCGGGTCTCCATCTCCTGCATCTTCAGCCGGCTCTTGAGATCCGCAAGGTCCGCCTCTAGTTTCTTGCCAACAGCCTGCAACAAACAACAAGTACAGCAAGAATTTAAAGGCTTAGGGGTTACCTCTGACTCGGAGCTGTCGCTTAGTTGCATCAGCTCCGAAGCAGTAGGTCTGCTTCCTTTTTTACGAGGGGCGGCTTTCTTGGCGGCTTTCTTCGCCTTCCTGGCCTTCTTGGCCGCCTCATGGTCATATTTGACCCGCCAGAACTTATCATCAGCCTGAAAAATACAAGGATGAATTTTCAAAACGGTTCAGATACAGGTTATATGCAGAAGGAGATAAAACATTAAAGTCAGTGGTTTACCGCTGGGGCCGGGTTGGCCTTGCAGAAGGGGGCTAACCCGGTCCTTCCATAGTCTGCCAGACTCTCGTTTAACAGAGCCTTGGTCTCTTCCTCAGCAACGTCTTCTGGAAGATCATTGCGACTGTGCCTCTGAGGGTCATCCTTTCGCCCGGTATACTCACACATTAAGCCGGGGCGGCGGCTCAATGGGATCACCCGCCATGATATCCAGACCCGGACCAGGTCGATTCCGTTCAGACCATTGCCCAGGAGGGCCTTGATTTTATTGATAGTCGGAAGCAGAGGCTGGCGCTCCGCTGCAGTCGGCTTGTCCGACAGCGGGTGAGTCGGCTCTAGACGTGTTGGGCGAAAGCCGGGCAGCGGGTTCTCATCAGCCGGGGACGTATCTTGGCAGTAGAACCAAGTCATATTCCAGTCCTTGGGGTGGCTCGGCGGCTCTGCGTAAGGGAAAAGACAGTCCCTACGCCGCTGGATGGAGATGCCACCTAACTCCAGACTTGGCCCGTTGGCGCACTCATTTTGGCAGTTTAAGTAAAACAGCTCTCTGAAGAGCAGCAGACTCGGCTCTTCTCCAAGGTACACTTCGCAAAAGACTTGGAAATTGCAGATGTTTGATACGGAGTTGGGTCCTATATCTTGAGACTGCAGGTCAAAGAAGTTGATCACGTCCCTGAAAAACTTTGAGCCGGGCGGTGCGAAGCCCCGGCTCATATGATCTGCGAAGATCACTACCTCCCCGTCCCTTGGCTGTGGTCTCTCTTCCGACGGGTCAGGGGCACGGTAGGACATGATTTCCTTCTTAGGCAAATATCCAGACTTAACAAAACTGGCCAGGGTCTCGTTGGTGACGTTGGACCTCATCCAGTTGCAAGTGATGGGAGCCTTGGGAGGCATGGTGAAAGTTGGTGGTCTATGACAAAAAGGAAAAGTGTCCGGGTTAATTATAAACCGGAGATCTACAGTTCCAAACTATGGTGGCGGCTTATGAAGGGGACTAATGGTATATACTCAAATACGGTGGTTTTCTTTAAGTCGGAGGATTCTGCGAAGCATGGTTTTCTTTAAATTGGAGGATTCTGCGAAGCATGGTTTTCTTTAAATCGGAGGATTCTGCGAAGCATGGTTTTCTTTAAATCGGAGGATTCTGCGAAGCATGGTTTTCTTTAAGTCGGAGGATTTTACGAAGCATGGTTTTCTTTAAGTCGGAGGATTCTGCGAAGCATGGTTTTCTTTAAGTCGGTGGATTCGGCAGCGTGTGGTTTCTTTAACCCGGAATCGTAAGCCGCCAAGATTCAAGGGCTGCAGTTTTTACTAAGTGTGGTAAAACAGGTTTCACATATTGCAGTAACTTTTTTGGATCAAAATGGTCGGGTGAAATGAACATTTTCTAGACCTAGAAACAGACGAGCGGATGTTCTTGAGCTCGAACGAAGCATCTATACAGTGGAAAGAGATCTACTGGCACTTGAAATGAGGCCTAAACAACTACCGCACTAGTTCTATACAAGGCTAAAGATCAAACAAGTGCAGTGACTACGAGAACTACCAAGGCTTGTGGAAATGGCGATGAACGCGAAGAACACAGACGAACCCTACGGTAGATCTATCTGACAGGGAAGAAGAGACTCACCGGAGTTGGAGAAGAGCGGAAGTCGCCGCTGTTTATCTGGTCCGAGTCAGGGTGATGCAGCGGCCGAGTTGATGAAGACCAGGGGCGCGACGGCGGCGGCAGTGGCAGAGCTCGGGCAGAGGAGCGACAGCGCGAGGAGGAAGAAGAGAGCATGAGAAGAGCCCGTCGGGCCGGCCTATTTATAAGGCAAGGTCATAAGTGGGCGCGAGATTCAAGGTGACCACGGCGTGGTTATCTCCCCCCCACGACGCCTCGATTTTCGGAATGACAGTAAAAGCAAAGATCCGTTGCGGATCTGGCGGAGTAAAAAACGGACTTAATGGAGGATGACGTCATGGCGGATTATCCGGAGTCCAGAGGATGACGTCACTCCGGGTTATGGCCTTCACATGAATGGTAAGCCAGAGATTTTTTCTGTCAGAAGAGTTGAAGATTGACATGAGCCGGCTCAAATCAATCTGCGGCCTAATGTTGAGGATATAGACCTTAGAGTCACCCGCCAGGAGGGGCCGGGTTACTCGTACGGTCATTGCCAGAGATGGGCTGAGACCAAGATATGGCTTAAGGCCCGTAGTTACAATCATTATTATGGTAGAACTTGTAGTGTAAGGCAAGTATAGTTTAGAGTCCGAGCCAGACACTCTTATGAGCCGGCCGGGACTCTAAGGGCTGCTGGGCGTCAGCCTCCCTATATAAAGGGACGACCCGACAGCGGTTTAAGGGCGACAACAATCTCATCGAGAGCCGGGCATAGCTGTTTAGCTCCCTGGTGATCGTAACCCTAATCAATACCACCTCGAACTGGACGTAGGCTTTTACCTTCACCGTAAGGGGCCGAACCAGTATAAACCCTAGTGTTCCTTGTCCCGCATAACCCCTTCAAGCTTCCTAGTTGTGATGGCTCCACGACTAAGTCCTAGCTCGAGGACATCTGCCGTGACAATTCCACGACAGTCACCAAATCACATAACTCATATAATATTATATCGTCATCTAACGTTAAGCGTGGGGACCCTACGGGTTTGAGAACTATGCATACATGACCGAGACACCTCTCCGGTCAATAACCAATAGCAGAACCTAGATGCCCATATTGGTTCCCACATATTCTACGAAGATCTTTATCGGTCGAACCATTATGACAACATATGTAATTCCCTTTGTCCATCGGTATATTACTTTCCCGAGATTCGATCGTCGGTATCTTCATACCTAGTTCAATATCGTTACCAGTAAGTCTCTTTACTCATTCCGTAATACATCATCTTGCAACTAACTCTTTAGTCACTTTGCTTGCAAGGCTTCTTATGATGTGTATTACCGAGAGGGCCCAGAGATACCTCTCCGATACTCGAAGTGACAAATCCTAATCTTGATCTATGCCAACTCAACAAACACCTTCGAAGATACCTGTAGAGCATCTTTATGATCACCCAGTTACGTTGTGACGTTTGATAGCACACAAGGCATTCCTTCAGTATCCGGGAGTTACATAATCTCATAGTCGAAGGAATATGTATTTGACATGAAGAAAGCAATAGCAATAAACTGAACGATCAATATGCTAAGATAACGGATGGGTCTTGTCCATCACATCATTCTCCTAATATTGTGATCCCGTTATCAAATGATAACACATGTCCAGGGTTAGGAAACCTTAACCATCTTTGATCAACGAGCTAGTCTAGTAGAGGCTTACTAGGGACACGGTATTTGTTTATGTATTCACACATGTATTTAAGTTTCCGACCAGTACAATTCTAGCCTGAATAATAAACCTTTATCATGATTAAGTAAATATAATAATAACCATTTTATTATTGCCTCTAGGGCATATTTCCATCATGACCACCCCGTTATGGTTGATGTTAGAACAACTGAAAGGATCGATATAGTTGACTAGAGGGGGGGCGAATAGGAAACTAACAATCTTTAGCTTTTCTTTACCAATTTAAACTTTGCATCAAAGTACGTTGTCTAGATATGCAACTAGGTGGGCAACCTATATGATGCAAAAACAACTAGCACACACGCAAGGAAGGGATACAACACAATATAAGCGCGCACAAGTAAAGGTAAGAGATAACCAAGAGTGGAGCCGGTGGGGACGAGGATGTGTTACCGAAGTTCCTTCCTTTTGAGGGGAAGTACGTCTCCGTTAGAGCGGTGTGGAGGCACAATGCTCCACAAGAAGCCACTAGGGCTACCGTATTCTCCTCACGCCCTCACACAATGCGAGATGCCGTGATTCCACTATTGGTGCCCTTGAAGGCGGCGACCGAACCTTTACAAACAAGGTTGGGGCAATCTCCACAACTTAATTGGAGGCTCCCAACGACACCACGAAGCTTCACCACAATGGACTATGGCTCCGCGGTGACCTCAACCGTCTAGGGTGCTCAAACACCCAAGAGTAACAAGATCCGCTAGGGATTAGTGGGGGGAATCAAATTTCTCTTGGTGGAAGTGTAGATCGGGGCCTTCTCAACCAATCCCGAGCAAATCAACAAGTTTGATTGGCTAGGGAGAGAGATCGGGCGAAAATGGAGCTTGGAGCAACAATGGAGCTTTTGGGGGAAGAGGTTGGTCAACTTTGGGGAAGAAGACCTCCTTATATAGTGGGGGGAACAATCCAACCGTTACCCCCGCACCAGCCCCGCAGAGAGCGGTACTACCGCTTGGCCAGTGGTACTACCGCTTGGCCAGCGGTACTACCGCTCCCCCTCGCGATACTGCCGCTGGGCCCAGAGCGGTACTACCGCGGTGGTTAGGGCGGTACTACCGCATACGAGCGGTACTACGGCCCCCACTGCCGCGGCTAGTACCGTAAAACTCGACACGAAAAAAGAACCCACGAATCGAGGCGGTACTAGCACGAGACCGCAGCGGTACTACGGCTGGGGGCTACCAGCGGTACTACCGCTCTGGAGAGGTACTACCGCTCTAGAGCGGTACTACCGCTTGTAGCACCCAAGCGGTACTACCGCTCCGGCCCGCGGTACTACTGCTGGGACCAGAGAGGGCACACTGAGAAGGGGAACGAGCTCATCATTGAAGCGGAAAGGCTCGGAGGGGGGCAAAGGAAGTGTACGTGATGATTCCACCCTAGCCTTTCCAAAGCGGAGCCCCTCTTGATAGTACGGTGAACCCTATGAAACTAGTCCACCAAACTAATTCGAAAGGATTACACCGTCTTCGCTTCAAGCTCCGAGGGGAGGGAATCGTCTTGTGCCAAAAGGATGAATCTCTGAAAACACTCAATGCACACGATTAGTCCGCAAAAGCATTGTCATCAATCACCAAAACATCTTAGGGATAAATATGCCCTTACAATCTCCCCCTTTTTGGTGGATTTATGACAATACGGGATTTGCACAAACGGGAAAAGACAAAGAACATAAGCAAACCCCAAATCTCTAAAATATAGACGGGCTCCCCCTAGATGTGTGCCATCAAGATAAGTGCTTTGGACTGCACGACACACATACTAGGATCAACACTCCCCCTGTATTTTAGAGACCAACAACCTAAGGGAGATTCAAGAGAGCAGGATATATAACATAATAAGCATGCAACTCATGAGATACCAAATGACTAGAGACATAGATAAAGATATGATAAGGATAAGGTAGCATAGGTCTCACACCATATGACTGGAACTAAGGTCTCACTGAACACAAAACCAAACAAAGCACAAGGTAGCAAACACAACGAAAGCACAAAGACAAAGACACACTCGCAACACAACGACGCAAATCCCTAAACTCTCTCCCCCTTTGGCATCGAGACACCAAAAGGGGCAAAGAGCTAACCTATGGCTCCAGGTGAGAGCATGCTGAGGATCTCGAACATTAGGACTCTGCGTGATCATCTGCACCGCCGTCCTCGGCCGGAAACTGCTCGGCATCTGAATCGGTCCACGGACAGTGCTGCTGGATCCACTCCTCCTCCTCAGTGATCTGACCCTCAAAGCCGCTGGTGACTGTCGCACCCAACTGACACATAAGCTCCTTGTGATGCCCCCTTGCCTTCTTCTCAGCCACATGAGTCATGTACTGACCATGAGACTCCATGCAGAACAGCTTCTTCATCTTGTGTTTGAGCTTCTTTGCCCAGGAGGGCTCTGCCGCAGAAGGCTCTGTCCCAGAAGGCACATAATCCTCATCGTCATCATCGGCATCAGCCTCGCCCTCGGTCTCCATGGCAGCAGCAGAAGATGGAACTCCAGATCTAGGAACGGATGTGCCCCAATTATCCTTCTTCCTCGGACGCTTGATCTCATGAGAAACCAACTCTCCAGTTTCCAGCTGCTCCTCAGGATAGGTACATCTCCAGGCCTTCTCAATGAGCAACATAATGAACGGACCATAAATCGGGCACTTGCACTCAGAAATAGCAGCAAGAAGTTCAGACCACATAACATGAGAGATGTCCAGGGACTCGCCTGTGTTTGCGTCCTTCTCACGCTGGCAGAAGAGAAGCATGTCCACAAGATAAGAGTGTACCATGTCCAGATTCCCGATACGAGGGAAGAGAGTCTCGCGGAAGATACGGTGAAGGATGTCCAGAAAGGCAGACAACTCATAGGTTTCCTTCCTGGTCTCAGGGTTGACCTTCCGAGTACAGTAGGGCAGGAGGGCTTGCTTGTGAGTGGAGGTAACATTGCGGTGAGGACGAAATCCGACTGGAGTCTCGAGCCCTTGATCTTCCACCTCAAGCAACTCCATGAAGGCCTTCCACTTGACAGCTAGCAACTTCCCATTAGTCATCCAAGTCAGAGTCTTGTCTTCATCAGTTCCTAGGTGGACAGTGGCAAAGAACTGAGCCAGCAAATCTGCATCAAAGTCCTTGTTGAACTGCATGATCCTGAGAATGTTCAACTGAGAGCACATCTGAAGGGCATCACCAAAGTACTCAGGGTCCTTCTCCATAGCATCCGTGTTGATAGAATGAACATTGACAAAGAGGTTCTTCTTAGCCTTGATCACGTCAAAGTAGGTGCCATACTGAAACCGGTTCCAGAACGGGCGATTGACAAGGTTGGATTCTTGGTCTTCCTCATATGGGTTGCCGCGACGCCTGTCCCAGAATTCCTTGCTAGTCATCTCAGTCACCTTCTTGCCCCTTGGCTTCGGCCTGTTGGTAGTCTTCTTCTTGAGAGGAGGATTAGCACTTGAGGAAGCACCTACTGGCGGCGGTGGAGCACTGGAGGAACCACCTGCATGCTCAGATGAGCGGTACCGCTTTGACGTTGAACGCCCGGGGTTGACACGGCGGACTTGCTGCTCAGGGTGTTCATCACCTGGAACCAAACACATGGACACACGAAACAACCAGAAGGAACGATCAAAACCAAATAAACACAACAAATATGGATCAACATGTGGTAGGAAACAATGGAACTGGGCATCCGGCGGTAGTACCGTGCCTGCACAGCGGCAGTACCGCACCAGCGGTAGTACCGTGCCTCCACAGCGGCAGTACCGCTCCAGCGGTAGTGCCATGCCAGATGGGCGGTAGTACCGCCCGAGACGGGGCACGGAGGATTCCTACTGCCGTGGTCAAATCCGGCACTACCGGGGATGCCAAATTCAAAAATAAACCTACCAAACATCAATCCAAAGAGTCTAGTTGCCTTCTCCAACCTACTCAAGCCTAGATTTGGCCAAAAATCTAGAGATGCAACCACTATTGCCCCTAAAACGCGAGATCTAAAAACTAGACAAGAAGAGAAGAGGAACGGGGGGGCAATACCGGCATCCATGGCAAGAGAACGAGGTGGGGATCGACTCCACCGAAGGAAATGGAGAGGAACGGTCCGGAGACGGAGGGCCGCCGGAGCCCTCCCGCGGCGAGATGGCGCTGGAGAGAGGAAGAGGAACGAGGGGACGAAGCAAATGGGTATGGGGGGAGAAAACCACCCCTGCCCATGACTTAACCCCCTCGCCCCGCCCCTCAGCGGTAGTACCGCTCCCGTATAGCGGCAGTACCGCTCCAACGGTAGTACCGCGCCTTCACAGCGGTAGTACCGCCCAGCGCAACTCAAAACTAGACTCAACACCTATGGCACAAAAAGTAAAGAAGGGAAACGACGGCAAGAAGAGAAAACCAACACAAAGCAACAAGAGCACCAGCAAGAGAACAAGAACCACACACCTCTACACGAGAGGGCGGTGGCCGAGGCCACCTATCTTTGAGTCACTTGGTATGGCACCGCGAAGAATTATCCTTGGGCCCATGACCAAAACTCGTCTTTGAAGCACAAGTACCATCAAAAATGGCTAATGTGAAAGAGTGAGATTAGTTTATGCATTATGGGGGGAGGAAGAGTTCATTGAGAGAACAACACTCCCCCTATGTCCATGCCTACACCTAGACAAGAATGCATGATGAATGTGAGGGGTGTGCAAAGGTTCAAACCACATTGCTCGAATCAATGATATTTAGCTCATGCCTTAACTCGCAAAATCTTGCTTCATCCAATGGCTTCGTGAAAATATCTGCAAGGTTATCATGAGTGTTGACATAGTTGAGCTCGATCTCCCCTCGCCTAATATGATCCCGGATGAAGTGATACCGAATCTCAATATGCTTCGTCTTGAAGTGTTGCACCGGGTTGAGAGAAATCTTGATGGCACTTTCATTGTCACACCAAAGAGGCACTTTGTCACAAATGACACCGTAATCCTTTAAAGTTTGCCTCATCCATAAGAGTTGTGCACAACAACTCCCGGCCGCCACATACTCCGCTTTGGTGGACGAGAGAGACACACAACTTTGCTTTTTAGAAGACCAACTTACCAAAGAGCAACCAAGAAATTGGCACCCTCCGGAAGTGGATTTCGTATCCACTTTGTCTCCCGCCCAATCGGAGTCCGAATAACCTACAAGCTTGAAGTTTGCTCCTCTTGGGTACCATAAGCCAAAGTTTGAGGTATGAGCCAAATATCGAAAGATTCGCTTGACCGCCATAAAGTGGCTTTCCTTAGGTGCGGCTTGAAACCGTGCACAAATTCCCACACTCAACATGATATCCGGTCTAGATGCACAAAGGTAAATAAAGGATCCAATCATGGAGCGATATACCTTTTGATCCACCGCTTTACCATTGGGATCAATGTCAAGTTGGCACTTGGTGGGCATTGGAGTGGAAGCCGGCTTGACATCACTTAGCTTGAATCTCTTTAGCATGTCTTGAGTGTATTTGGCTTGGTTGATGAAGGTTCCTTCTCTTCTTTGTTTGATTTCGAATCCGAGAAAGAACTTCAACTCTCCCATCATAGACATCTTGAACTTTGAGGTCATGAGAGCGGCAAATTCTTCATTGAAAGCTTTGTTAGGGGAACCAAAAATAATATCATCAACATATAGTTGGCACACAAACAACTCACCTTTGACCTTCTTAGTAAAACGAGTGGGGTCGATTTTCCCGATTTCGAATCCACGATCTTGTAACAACTCCGTAAGATGCTCATACCACGCACGTGGGGCTTGTTTAAGGCCATAGAGCGCCTTATGGAGTTGATACACATGATCGGGGAAATAGGGATCTTCGAACCCGGGGGGTTTGTTTGACATACACCAACTCATTTATGGGTCCATTAAGAAAAGCACTCTTCACATCCATTTGTTGCAACTTAAAGTTGTGATGAGAAGCATAAGCAATCAACAAACGAATAGATTCAAGGCGAGCAACGGGAGCAAAGGTTTCACCATAGTCGATACCCTCGACTTGGGAGTAGCCTTCTGCCACCAATCGTGCCTTGTTACGGATGATGGTCCCATGAGCATCTTGCTTGTTCTTGAATATCCACTTCATTCCAGTGACATTGTGGTTCCCCGTTGGCCTTTGCACTAATCGCCACACCTTGTTGTACTCGAAGTTGTTGCGTTCTTCATGCATGGCATTGAGCCAATCCGGATCTTCGAGAGCTTCAAATACCTTTTGGGGTTCCACACAAAAGACAAACGCGTGATGTTCACAATAGTTTGCCAATTGTCTACGAGTGCTTACCCCCTTTTGAATGCTTCCAAGTACATTCTTCATGAGATGACCCTTGGTGGAGAGCTTGGAAGCAATCTTGGCGGCACGACGCTCCAATTCCTCCTCGGAGGTCAGTTGAGGAGCGGTCACTTGATCATCTTGAGCGCCGTCTTGAGCTTGTTCTTGATCTTGAACTTGCTCGGAGGAGAGAACTTGACCTTGGGCATCACTTGGTGTGTCTCCACTGTCTTGATCATGATTTTTCCCTTGGTCTTGTTCATGAGGTTGAGGGCCTTCACTTTGTTCTTCGGAAGCATGTGGGCCTTGGGTTGGTGAGGGGGCATGTCACCGCCAGAGCTCTCTGGATGCTTGGCGAACGGCGATGAAAATCTCCAGTGTGGGGGGGGGGGCAAGCATGCAGCGTCAACGCAGGAGCTGCCCACGCTCGCGGACGAGCACAGGAGGCGGTGGAAGAAGCGGAAAAGTGCACGCGCGCACTGTGGCTTTTGGCCGCGACGTGCCCGCGCTTCCTGCGGCGTCTCCGGTGTCAGCGAGCGCCAGGGAGAGGTCAAGGGCGATGGGTCGGGGTCAGTGGCGTGGCGCGGCAGGCGTCGGCGAGCGTTCGATCGAGCACGCGCTGAACAGAGAGGAAAGCGCCATCCAGAGCGCGTCGAGACGCTACCAGGCACCGTGTCTTCACATGGTCACCACGCTGGCATGGTCAAGACGACGCCCAAACGCTGCCAAACCTTGTCTACGCGCTCGTCCACACAGTGTTTAGTCTAGGAAAGTTGATAGCTCATGCCCAGGCCGACCAGACTTGACTCTACTAAGCTGGCAAGTTTCTGACCAGAAACTTGGTCGCCAAGTTAAGCAACCTTCTAGAAGTCCATTAGGGCTGAACTCCTGGGGTTTAGGTTTTCTTAGGAGGGTATTTAAGCTCAAGAAAGATTAGGGCCAAAAGATCAAGGAAAAATGTACTTGTTGTACAAACTGGAATTTTGGGCCAGAAGACAAATGATTTTCTATAGCAAAAATATTACAAAAAGTCATGCAATATTTTTGACTGGGAAGGTGTGCCAAGGTCCAAAGAATATTCAGGATTTATCTCAGATTTTTGGGAGCAAGGAAAATTGGGGTTGCTTTGGAGCACAAGTTTCTGAATAGAGTTTCAGAGAGGAAAATGAATATTTTTCTTTTATGAAAAATATTAATTTGATTATTTTGGGAGTTTATCAGAGAAATATAGTTGAATGAGGAGTAGATAGGTCACTTTGGTGAAAGTCAAGGATATGCCCAAGTGACAAGTCCATTTGAAATGATTCCAAAACCTAAATCAAAGCAAGGCAAAAACCAAGTCCGGAAACAGAGAGAAGGCAAGTCCGGAAAAAGAGAGAAGGCAAAATCCAGGCTGTCATAGATCATCACGTGAGATGGGGTAGTCATCAATGGTGAACATCTCTATGTTGATCATATCTACTATATGACTCAAGTTCGATCTTTCGCTCTCCAGTGTTCCGAGACCATGTCTGCACATGCTAGGCTCGTCAAGTTTAACCCAAGTATTCTGCATGTGCAGAACTGCCTTACACCCATTGTATGTGAACGTAGAGTCTATCACACCTGATCATCACATGGTGCTTGGTCATCTTATAGTGCTACCATTGTTCTCAGCAAAATAAGATGCATAAAAGATAAACATCACATGCAATAGAAATATGTGACATGATATGGCCATCATCATCTTGTGGTTTTGATCTCCATCTCCAAAGCATCGTCATGATCTCCATCATCACCGGCTCGACAACTTGATCTCCATCGTTGCGTCGGGTCGTCTTGCCAACTATTGTTTCTACAACTATTGCTAACGCATAGTGATAAGTAAAGCAATTACATGGCGCTTGCACTTCGTACAATAGAGACAACCCTAAGGCTCCTACCGGTTGTCGATATTACAAAACATGATCATATCATACATCAACATATATCACATCATATCTTGACCATATCACATCACAACATGCCCTGTAAAAAGAAGTTAGACGTCCTCTACTTTGTTGTTGCAAGTTTTACGTGGCTGCTACGGGCTTCTAGCAAGAACCATTCTTACCTACGCAAAAGAACACAACGGTGTTTCATCAAGTTTGTTGTTTTAACCTTCTTCAAGGACTGGCCGTAGTCAAATTTGATTCAACTAAAGTAGGAGAAACAGACACCTGCCAGCCACCTTTATGCAAAACTAGTTGCATGTCTGTCGGTGGAACCGGTCTCAGGTGCGTGGACATGTAAGGTTGGACCAGGCCGCTTCATCCCATAATACCGCCGAATCAAAATAAGACGTCGGTAAGCAGTATGACTATGACCGCCCACAACTCTTTGTGTTCTACTCATGCATATCATCTACGTATATACCTCGCTCGGATGCCATTGCTGGGAAATGTTGCATGGAAAACAAAAAAGTTTCAACGCACACGCAAGATCTATATATCCATGGAGATGCATAGCAACGAGAGGGGAGAGTGTGTCTATGTACCCTTGTAGACCATAAGCGGAAGCATTTAACAACGCGGTTGATGTAGTCGAACTTCTTCGCGCTCCAACCCATCAAGTACCGAACGTACGGCACCTCCGCGTTCAGCACACGTTCAGCTCGGTGACGTCCTCGCCTTCTTGATCCAGCAAGACATGTAAATTAGTAGATGAGTTCCGGCAACACGACGGTGTGGTGACGGTAATGGTGAAGTGATCTCCGCAGGGCTTCGCCTAAGCACTAAAAATATTACCGAGGGTGTAAACAGTGGACGGGGGCGCCGAACACGGCAAAGACAATGTTGTGTCACCTTGTGTGGCGCCCCCTCCCCGGCACCTACGTACCCTTATATATATATATGGGGCACCTAGGTGCCTGGGCACCTTGATTGTTTTGAAAACCGTGATATATTTAATTTGTTTCCTAACTATTCTTCATGCAAGACTTTCCATGCTTATATTTTATTTTTGCTTCCAACCATCGGACATGCAAGACTTGCCATACAATCAAACATATTAATGTTGACTTTTTTTGAATTGTTGCAGGTATATAATGTGAGTTTTTTTTGTTTCCTAACTATCTAATACATGGATCTAATACCTACCGATGAAATTATATGCATACGCATGTATGTATATATTCAATAATTTATTTTTTGAACTATTACACTTTTTTTGTTTCCTAATTATCTAAAATGGGTATCATATACTTACTAACGAATGTATGTATGTATGCGGGTATGTATATACACAATAATTTATTTGTTGACTAATTGCATTTTATTTTTGTTTCCTTACTATCCAATACAGTTATATAATACCTACTGACAAAAATATTGTA
The DNA here is from genome assembly GCF_018294505.1 of Triticum aestivum. Lineage (NCBI taxonomy): Eukaryota > Viridiplantae > Streptophyta > Magnoliopsida > Poales > Poaceae > Triticum > Triticum aestivum. Next base: position 77,116,152 of record NC_057799.1, read on the forward strand.
ATACCCGGTCGACGTATATAACCAGCTATATAAAAAAGGGTATGAAAATATTGTATACACCCGGTCGTCGTATATACCAGACTATGTGAATAAGTGTAGGAAAATATTATACATCCAATAATATACTTCAAGTGGAAATACCCAAGGTATCTGCACACTTGTATACCCGACTATATGAAAAAAACATGGAAAATATTGTACATAACCATTCGAGGTATGTACCTAAAGTAAAATATGGCTACGCGATGTATGCCTATCTAATATATACCCAACATATTTCGAGTACAAAAACATACCTAAGATATTTTGGGTTATGTATGTATAGACCTAGTGATTTATTCAAGGTATTAGGTACTCGGTGAAAAATAAAGGCGAGCAAATAAAAAAATACGACATCCATTATATGCAAAAGAATACCCGGCTACGTGACGTATGAGACATGCATGGGCTTAATTTGATGGGTATTAAGTGTCCATATCAAGCAATAATTAGCAATAATTCTTTTCTAATAAAAATCTAATCAATTTATCAATTAGTGCTAATACTAATTACACATGCACACATCTTAGTGTCATCCAATGGTTTCTAGGCAAGGTTCCTAGGCACTAGGCACCTAGGTGTCCCATACGGGCGTCCAGGGCGCGCCCTACGGCTGGCCCCCGGCCACTAGGGCTCCTGCCCTACCCTGCGCCCCCCTGCCATGTATTCCCCAAGGGGGAAGGAAATAGAGGGAGAGGGAAGGAAGGGGGAGACCAAGTCCCCTCTTTCCTTCTCTCCCCTAGGGCCGGCCACCCTTGTGGGCATGTGTGTTCCCTCACTTGGCCCATTAAGCCCATTACTTTGCCGGAGTTGCCCGGAACTCCTTCCGGTGACCCGACAAGTACCCGGTATCACCCGAAACACTTTCTGTGTCCAAATACCATCGTCCTATATATCAATCTTTACCTCTCAACCATTTCGAGACTCCTTGTCATGTCCGTGATCTCATCCGGGACTCCGAACATCATTCGGTCACCAAATCACATAACTCATATAATATTATATCGTCATCGAACGTTAAGCGTGCGGACCCTACGGGTTTGAGAACTATGCATACATGACCGAGACACCTCTCCGGTCAATAACCAATAGCAGAACCTGGATGCCCATATTGGTTCCCACATATTCTACGAAGATCTTTATCGGTCGAACCATTATGACAACATATGTAATTCCCTTTGTCCATCGGTATATTACTTTCCCGAGATTCGATCGTCGGTATCTTCATACCTAGTTCAATATCGTTACCAGTAAGTCTCTTTACTCATTATGTAATACCTCATCTTGCAACTAACTCTTTAGTCACTTTGCTTGCAAGGCTTCTTATGATGTGTATTACCGAGAGGGCCCAGAGATACCTCTCCGATACTCGAAGTGACAAATCCTAATCTTGATATATGCCAACTCAACAAACACCTTCGAAGATACCTGTAGAGCATCTTTATGATCACCCAGTTACGTTGTGACGTTTGATAGCACACAAGGCATTCCTTCAGTATCCGGGAGTTGCATAATCTCATAGTCGAAGGAATATGTATTTGACATGAAGAAAGCAATAGCAATAAACTGAATGATCAATATGCTAAGCTAACGGATGGGTCTTGTCCATCACATCATTCTCCTAATATTGTGATCCCGTTATCAAATGATAACACATGTCCATGGTTAGGAAACCTTAACCATCTTTGATCAATGAGTTAGTCTAGTAGAGGCTTACTAGGGACACGGTATTTGTTTATGTATTCACACATGTATTTAAGTTTCCGACCAATAAAATTCTAGCCTGAATAATAAACCTTTATCCTGATTAAGTAAATATAATAATAACCATTTTATTATTGCCTCTAGGGCATATTTCCATCATGACCACCCCGTTATGGTTGATGTTAGAACAACTGAAAGGATCGATATAGTTGACTAGAGGGGGGTGAATAGGCAACTAACAATTTTTAGCTTTTCTTTACCAATTTAAACTTTGCATCAAAGTAGGTTGTCTAGATATGCAACTAGGTGGGCAACCTATATGATGCAACAACAACTAGCACACACGCAAGGAAGGGATACAACACAATATAAGAGCGCACAAGTAAAGGTAAGAGATAACCAAGAGTGGAGCCGGTGGGGACGAGGATGTGTTACCGAAGTTCCTTCCTTTTGAGGGGAAGTACGTCTCCGTTAGAGCGGTGTGGAGGCACAATGCTCCACAAGAAGCCACTAGGGCCACCGTATTCTCCTCATGCCCTCACACAATGCGAGATGCCGTGATTCCACTATTGGTGCCCTTGAAGGTGGTGACCGAACCTTTACAAACAAGGTTGGGGCAATCTCCACAACTTAATTGGAGGCTCCCAACGACACCACGAAGCTTCACCACGATGGACTATGGCTCCGCGGTGACCTCAACCGTCTAGGGTGCTCAAACACCCAAGAGTAACAAGATCCGCTAGGGATTAGTGGGGGGAATCAAATTTATCTTGGTGGAAGTGTAGATCGGGGCTTTCTGAACCAATCCCGAGAAAATCAACAAGTTTGATTGGCTAGGGAGAGAGATCGGGCGAAAATGGAGCTTGGAGAAACAATGGAGCTTTTGGGGGAAGAGGTAGGTCAACTTTGGGGAAGAAGACCTCCTTATATAGTGCGGGGAACAATCCAACCGTTACCCCCCACACCAGCCCCGCAGAGAGCGGTACTACCGCTTGGCCAGTGGTACTACCGCTTGGCCAGCGGTACTACCGCTCCCCCTCGCGATACTGCCGCTGGGCCCAGAGCGGTACTACCGCGGTGGTCAGGGCGGTACGACCGCATACGAGCGGTACTACGGCCCCCACTGCCGCGGCTAGTACCGTAAAACCCGACACGAAACAAGACCCCTCGAATCGAGGCGGTACTAGCACGAGACCGCAGCGGTACTACGGCTGGGGGCTACCAGCGGTACTACCGCTCTGGAGCGGTACTACCACTTGTAGCACCCAAGCGGTACTACCGCTCCGGCCCGCGGTACTACTGCTGGGACCAGAGAGGGCACACTGAGAAGGGGAACGAGCTCATCATTGAAGCGGAAAGGCTCGGAGGGGGGCAAAGGAAGTGTACGTGATGATTCCACCCTAGCCTTTCCAAAGCGGACCCCTCTTGATAGTACGGTGAACCCTATGAAACTAGTCCACCAAACTAATTCGGAAGGACTACACCGTCTTCGCTTCAAGCTCCGAGGGGAGGGAATCGTCTTGTGCCAAAAGGATGAATCTCTAAAAACACTCAATGCACACGATTAGTCCGCAAAAGCATTGTCATCAATCACCAAAACATCTTAGGGATAAATATGCCCTTACAATCTCCCCCTTTTTGGTGGATTGATGACAATACGGGATTTGCACAAACGGGAAAAGACAAAGGACATAAGCAAACCCCAAATCTCTAAAATATAGACGGGCTCCCCCTAGATGTGTGCCAACAAGATAAGTGCTTTGGACTGCACGACACACATACTAGGATCAACACTCCCCCTGTATTTTAGAGACCAACAACCTAAGGGAGATTCAAGAGAGCAGGATATTGAAGGAAATATGCCCTAGAGGCAATGATAAAGTATTATCTATTTCCTTATATCCTGATAAATGTTTATTATTAATGCTAGAATTGCATTAACCGGAAACATAATACATGTGTGAATACATAGACAAACAGAGTGTCACTAGTATGCCTCTACTTGACTAGCTCGTTAATCAAAGATGGTTATGTTTCCTAGCCATAGACATGAGTTGTCATTTGATTAACGGGATCACCTCATTAGGAGAATGACGTGATTGACATGACCCATTACGTTAGCTTAGCACCCAGTCGTTTAGTATGTTGCTATTGCTTTCTTCATGACTTATACATGTTCCTATGACTATGAGATTATGCAACTCCCGTTTATCGGAGGAACACTTTGTGTGCTACCAAACGTCACAACGTAACTGGGTGATTATAAAGGTGCTCTACAGGTGTCTCCAAAGGTACTTGTTGGGTTGGCGTATTTCAAGATTAGGATTTGTCACTCCGATTGTCGGAGAGGTATCTCTGGGCCCACTCGGTAATGCACATCACTATAAGCCTTGCAAGCATTGTGACTAATGAGATAGTTGCGGGATGATGTATTACGGAACGAGTAAAGAGACTTGCCGGTAATGAAATTGAACTAGGTATCGAGATACCGACGATCGAATCTCGGGCAAGTAACATACCGATGACAAAGGGAACAACGTATGTTGTTATGCGGTCTGACCGATAAAGATCTTCGTAGAATATGTGGGAGCCAATATGGGCATCCAGGTCCCGCTATTGGTTATTGACCAGAGAGGTGTCTCGGTCATGTCTACATAGTTCTCGAACCCAAAGGGTCCGCACGCTTAAAGTTACGACGACAGTTTTATTATGAGTTTATGTATGTTGATGTACCGAAGGAGTTCGGAGTCCCGGATGAGATCGGGGACATGACGAGGAGTCTCGAAATGGTCGAGACGTAAAGATCGATATATTGGACGACTATATTCGGACTTCGGAAAGGTTCCGAGTGATTCGGGTATTTTTTGGAGTACCGGAGAGTTACGGGAATACGTATTGGGCCTTATTGGGCCATACAGGAAAGAAGGAAAAGGGCCTCAAGGGTGGCAGCACCCCTCCCCTTGGTCTGGTCCGAATTGGACTAGGGAAGGGGGGCGCCCCTTCCTTCCTTCTCTTTTTCCCTTCCTCTTTTCTTATTCCTTATGGGAGGTGGAATCCTACTAGGACTAGGGAGTCCTAGTAGGACTCCACACTTGGTGCGCCCCCTCCTAGGGCCGGCCTCCTCCTCCCTTGCTCCTTTATATACGAGGGCAGGGGGCACCCCATGAAAACACTTGATATACGATATTTTAGCCGTGTGCGGTGCCCCCTCCACCAGATTACACCTCGATAATACCGTCGCGGAGCTTAGGCGAAGCCCTGCGTCGGTGGAACATCATCATCGTCACCACACCGTCGTGCTGACGAAACTCTCCCTCAACACTCGGCTGGATCGGAGTTCGAGGGACGTCATTGAGCTGAACATGTGTAGAAATTGGAGGTGCCATACGTTCGGTACTTGATCGGTCGGATCGTGAAGACGTACGACTACATCAACCGCGTTGTGATAACGCTTCCGCTATCGGTCTACGAAGGTACATGGACAACACTCTCCCCTCTCGTTGCTATGCATCACTATGATCTTGTGTGTGCGTAGGAAATTTTTTGAAATTACTACGTTACCCAACAGTGGCATCCGAGCCTGGTTTTATGCGTTGATGCTATGCACGAGTAGAACACAAGTGAGTTGTGGGCGATATAAGTCATACTGCTTACCAGCATGTCATACTTTGGTTCAGCGGTATTGTGAGATGAAACGGCCCGGACCGACATTACGCGTACGCTTACGCGAGACTGGTTTCACCGTTCGGAGCACTCGTTGCTTAAAGGTGACTGGCGGGTGTCTGTCTCTCTCACTTTAGTTGAACCGAGTGTGGCTACGCCCGGTCCTTGCGAAGGTTAAAACAGCACCAACTTGACAAACTATCGTTGTGGTTTTGATGCGTAGGTAAGAACGGTTCTTGCTAAGCCCGTAGCAGCCACGTAAAACATGCAACAACAAAGTAGAGGACGTCTAACTTGTTTTTGCAGGGCATGTTGTGATGTGATATGGTCAAGACATGATGTGATATAATGTGTTGTATGAGATGATCATGTTTTGTAACCAAGTTATCGGCAACTGGCAGGAGCCATATGGTTGTCGCTTTATTGTATGAGATACAATCGCCATGTAAAGTTTTACTTTATCACTAAGCGGTAGCGATAGTCGTAAAAGCAAATAGTTGGCGAGATGACAACGATACTACGATGGAGATCAAGGTGTCGAGCCGGTGACGATGGTGATCATGACGGTGCTTCGGAGATGGAGATCACGAGCACGGTGCTTCGGAGATGGAGATCACAAGCACAAGATGATGATGGCCATATCATATCACTTATATTGATTGCATGTGATGTTAATCCTTTATGCATCTTATCTTGCTTTGATTGACGGTAGCATTATAAGATGATCTCTCACTAAAATTTCAAGACAAAAGTGTTCTCCCTGAGTATGCACCGTTGCAAAAGTTCTTCGTGCTGAGACACCACGTGTTAATCGGGTGTGATAGGCTCTACGTTCAAATACAACGGGTGCAAAACAGTTGCACACGCGGAATACTCAGGTTAAACTTGACGAGCCTAGCATATGTACAGATATGGCCTCGGAACACAGAGACCGAAAGGTCGAGCGTGAATCATATAGTAGATATGATCAACATACTGATGTTCACCATTGAAACTACTCCATCTCACGTGTTAATCAGACATGGTTTAGTTGCTTTGGATCACGCAATCACTTAGATGATTAGAGGGATGTCTATCTAAGTGGGAGTTCTTAAGTAATATGATTAATTGAACTTAAATTTATCATGAACTTAGTCCTGATAGTATTTTACAAATTATGTTGTAGATCAATAGCTCGCGTTGTTGCTTCCCTGTTTTATTTTGATATGTTCCTAGAGAAAATTATGTTGAAAGATGTTAGTAGCAAAGATGCGGATTGGATCCGTGATCTGAGGATTATCCTCATTGTTGCACAGAAAAATTATGTCCTTGATGCACCGCTAGGTGACAGACCTATTGTAGGAGCAGATGCAGACGTTATGAACGTTTGGCTAGCTCAATATGATGACTACTTGATAGTTTAGTGCACCATGCTTAACGGCTTAGAATCGGGACTTCAAAGACGTTTTGAACGTCATGGACCATATGAGATGTTCCAGGAGTTGAAGTTAATATTTCAAGCAAATACCCAAGTTGAGAGATATGAAGTCTCCAACAAGTTCTATAGCTAAAAGATGGAGGAGAATCACTCAACTAGTGAGCATGTGCTCAGATTGTCTGGGTACTACAATCGCTTGAATCAAGTGGGAGTTAATCTTCCAGATAAAATAGTGATTGACAGAATTCTCTAGTCACCATCACCAAGTTAGTAGAACTTCGTGATGAACTATAGTATGCAAGGGATGACGAAAGTAATTCCCGAGCTCTTCGTGATGTTGAAATCGACGAAGGTAGAAATCAAGAAAAACATCAAGTGTTGATGGTTGACGAGACCACTAGTTTCAAGAAAAGGGCAAAGGGAAGAAGGGGAACTTCAAAAGGAACGGCAAGCAAGTTGCTACTCAAGTGAAGAAGCCCAAGTCTGTACCTAAGCCTGAGACTAAGTGCTTCTACTGCAAAGGAACTGGTCACTGGAGGCGGAACTGCCCCAAGTATTTGGTGGATAAGAAGGATGGCAAAGTGAACAAAGGTATATTGGATATATATGTTATTGATGTCTACTTACTAGTGTTTATAGCAACCCCTCAGTATTTGATACTGGTTCAGTTGCTAAAAAGTAGTAACTCGAAAACGGGAGTTGCAGAATAAACAGAGACTAGTAAAAGACGAGGTGACGATGTGTGTTGGAAGTAGTTCCAAGATTGATATGATCATCATCGCACACTCCCTATACTTTCGGGATTAGTGTTGAAACTAAATAAGTGTTATTTGGTGTTTGCGTTGAGCATGAATATGATTTGATCATGTTTATTGCAATACGGTTATTCATTTAAGTTAGAGAACAATTGTTGTTCTGTTTACATGAATATAAACCTTCTATGGTCATACACACCAACGAAAATGGTTTGTTGGATCTCGATCGTAGTGATACACATATTCATAATAATGAAGCCAAAAGATGCAAAGCTAATAATGATAGTGCAACTTATTTGTGGCACTGCCGTTTAGGTCATATTGGTGTAAAGCGCATGAAGAAACTCCATACTGATGGGATTTTGGAATCACTTGATTATGAATCACTTGATGCTTGCGAACCGTGCCTCATGGGCAAGATGACTAAAACGCCGTTCTCCGGTACTATGGAGAGAGCAACAGATTTGTTGGAAGTCATACATACAGATGTATGTGGTCCGATGAATATTGAGGCTCGTGGCGGATATCGTTATTTTCTCACCTTCACAGATGATTTGAGCATATATGGGTATATCTACTTAATGAAACATAAGTCTGAAACATTTGAAAAGTTCAAAGAATTTCAGAGTGAAGCAGAAAATCATCGTAACAAGAAAATAAAGTTTCTACGATCTGATCGTGGAGAAGAGTATTTAAGTTACGAGTTTGGCCTTCAGTTAAAACAATGTGAAATAGTTTCACTACTCACGCCACCTGGAACACCACAGCATAATGGTGTGTCCGAACGTCATAACCGTACTTTATTGGATATAGTGCAATCTATGATGTTTCTTACCGATTTACCACTATAGTTTTGGGGTTATGCATTAGAGACAGCTGCATTCACATAAAAAAAAGGGACACCATCGAAATCCGTTGAGACTACGCCTTATGAACTGTGGTTTGGCAAGAAACCAAAGTTGTCGTTTCTTAAAGTTTGGGGAAGCTCAAACCCAAATCAGAGAAATGTGTCTTCATAGGATACCCAAAGGAGACAGTTGGGTACACCTTCTATCACAGATCCGAAGGCAAGACATTTGTTGCTAAGAATGGATCCTTTCTAGAGAAGGAGTTTCTCTCGAAAGAAGTGAGTGGGAGGAAAGTAGAACTTGATGAGGTAACTGTACCTGCTCCCTTATTGGAAAGTAGTTCATCACAGAAATATGTTCCTGTGACTCCTACACCAATTAGTGAGGAAGTTAATGATGATGATCATGTAACTTCAAATCAAGTTACTACCAAACCTCGTAGGTAAACCAGAGTAAGATCCGCACCAGAGTGGTACGATAATCCTGTTCTGGAGGTTATGTTACTAGACCATGACGAACCTACAAACTATGAAGAAGCGATGGTGAGCCCAGATTCCGCAAAATGGCTAGAGGCCATGAAATCTGAGATGAGATCCATGTATGAGAACAAAGTGTGGACTTTGGTTGACTTGCCCAATGATCGGCAAGCAATTGAGAATAAATGGATCGTCAAGAGGAAGACGGACGCTCATAGTAGTGTTACTATCTACAAAGCTAGAATTGTCGCAAAAAGGTTTTTCGACAAGTTCAAGGTGTTGACTACGATGAGAGTTTCTCACTCGTATCTATGCTTAAGTCTGTCTGAATCATGTTAGCAATTGCCGCATTTTATGAAATATGGCAAATGGATAAACAAAACTGCATTCCTTAATGGATTTATTAAAGAAGAGTTGTATATGATGCAACCAGAAGGTTTTATCAATCCTAAAGGTGCTAACAAAATATGCAAGCTCCAGCGATCCATCTATGGACTGGTGCAAGCATCTCGGAGTTGGAATATACACTTTGATAAGTTGATCAAAGGATATAGTTTTATACAGACTTGCGGTGAAGCCTGTATTTATAAGAAAGTGAGTGGGAGCACTACAGCATTTCTGATAAGTATATGTGAATGACATATTGTTGATCGGAAATAATGTAGAATTATTCTGCAAAGCATAAAGGAGTGTTTGAAAGGAGTTTTTCAAAGAAAGACCTCGGTGAAGCTGCTTACATATTGAGCATCAAGATCTATAGAGATAGATGAAGACGCTTGATAAGTTTTTCAATGAGTACATACCGTAACAAGATTTTGAAGTAGATCAAAATAGAATAGTCAACGAAAGAGTTCTTGCCTGTGTTACAAGGTGTGAAATTGAGTAAGACTCAAAACCCGACCACGGCAGAAGATAGAAAGAGAATGAAAGTCATTCCCTATGCCTTGGCCATAGGTTCTATAAAGTATGCCATGCTATATACCAGATCTACTGTTTACCCTACACTGATTTTGGCAAGGGAGTACAATAGTGATCTAGGAGTAGATCACTGGACAGCGGTCAAAATTATCCTTAGTGGAATAAGGATAGGTTTCTCGATTATGGAAGTGACAAAAGGTTCGTCGTAAAGGGTTACGTCGATGCATGTTTTGACACTAATCTAGATGACTCTAAGTCTCGGTCTAGATACATATTGAAAGTGGGAGCAATTAGCTAAGAGTAGCTCCGTGCAGAGCATTGTAAACATAGAAATTTGCAAAATACTTACGGATCTGAATGTGACAGACCCGTTGACTAAAATTATCTCACAATCAAAACATGATCACACCTTAGTACTCTTTGGGTGTTAATCACATAGCGATGTGAACTAGATTATTGACTCTAGTAAACCCTTTGAGTGTTGGTCACATAGAGATGTGAACTATGGGTGTTAATCACATGGTGATCTGAATTATTGATGTTAAATAACATGGCGATGTGAACTAGATTATTGACTCTAGTGCAAGTGGGAGACTGAAGGAAATATGCCCTAGAGGCAATAATAAAGTATTATATATTTCCTTATATCATGATAAATGTTTATTATTCATGCTAGAATTGTATTAACCGGAAACATAATACATGTGTGAATACATAGACAAACAGAGTGTCACTAGTATGCCTCTACTTGACTAGCTCGTTAATCAAAGATAGTTATGTTTCCTAGCCATAGACATGAGTTGTCATTTGATTAACGGGATCACCTCATTAGGAGAATGACGTGATTGACATGACCCATTACATTAGCTTAGCACCCGATCGTTTAGTATGTTGCTATTGCTTTCTTCATGACTTATACATGTTCCTATGACTATGAGATTATGCAACTCCCGTTTACCGGAGGAACACTTTGTGTGCTACCAAACGTCACAACGTAACTGGGTGATTATAAAGGTGCTCTACAGGTGTCTCCAAAGGTACTTGTTGGGTTGGCGTATTTCGAGATTAGGATTTGTCACTCCGATTGTCGGAGAGGTATCTCTGGGCCCACTCGGTAATGCACATCACTATAAGTCTTGCAAGCATTGTGACTAATGAGATAGTTGCGGGATGATGTATTACGGAACGAGTAAAGAGACTTGCCGGTAATGAAATTGAACTAGGTATCGAGATACCGACGATCGAATCTCGGGCAAGTAACATACCGATGACAAAGGGAACAACGTATGTTGTTATGCGGTCTGACCGATAAAGATCTTTGTAGAATATGTGGGAGCCAATATGGGCATCCAGGTCCCGCTATTGGTTATTGACCGGAGAGGTGTCTCGGTCATGTCTACATAGTTCTCGAACCCAAAGGGTCCGCACGCTTAAAGTTATGATGACAGTTTTATTATGAGTTTATGTATGTTGATGTACCGAAGGAGTTCGGAGTCCCGGATGAGATCGGGGACATGACGAGGAGTCTCGAAATGGTCGAGACGTAAAGATCGATATATTGGACGACTATATTCGGACTTCGGAAAGGTTCCGAGTGATTCGGGTATTTTTTGGAGTACCGGAGAGTTACGGGAATACGTATTGGGCCTTATTGGGCCATACGGGAAAGAAGGAAAAGGGCCTCAAGGGTGGCCGCACCCCTCCCCTTGTTCTAGTCCGAATTGGACTAGGGAAGGGGGGAGCCCCCTTCCTTCCTTCTCTTTTTCCCTTCCTCTTTTCTTATTCCTTATGGGAGGTGGAATCCTACTAGGACTAGGGAGTCCTAGTAGGACTCCACACTTGGTGCGCCCCCTCCTAGGGCCGGCCTCCTCCTCCCTTGCTCCTTTATATACGGGGGCAGGGGGCACCCCATGAAAACACTTGATATACGATATTTTAGCCGTGTGCGGTGCCCCCCTCCACCAGATTACACCTCGATAATACCGTCGCGGAGCTTAGGCGAAGCCCTGCGTCGGTGGAACATCATCATCGTCACCACGCCGTCGTGCTGACGAAACTCTCCCTCAGGACTCCACTGGATCGGAGTTCGAGGGACGTCATTGAGCTGAACGTGTGTAGAACTTGGAGGTGCCGTACGTTCGGTACTTGATCGGTCGGATCATGAAGACGTACGACTACATCAACCGCGTTGTGATAACGCTTCCGCTGTCGGTCTACGAGGGTACGTGGACAACACTCTCCCCTCTCGTTGCTATGCATCACCATGATCTTGCGTGTGCGTAGGAAAAATTTTGAAATTACTACGTTACCCAACAGATATATAACATAATAAGCATGCAACTCATGAGATACCAAATGACTAGAGACATAGATAAAGATATGATAAGGATAAGGTAGCATATGTCTCACACCATATGACTGGAACTAAGGTCTCACTGAACACAAAACCAAACAAAGCACAAGGTAGCAAACACAACGAAAGCACAAAGACAAAGACACACTCGCAACACAATGACGCAAATCCCTAAACTCTCTCCCCCTTTGGCATCGAGACACCAAAAGGGGCAAAGAGCTAACCTATGGCTCCAGGTGAAAGCATGCTGAGGATCTCGAACATTAGGACTCTGCGTGATCATCTGCACCGCCGTCCTCGGCCGGAAACTGCTCGGCATCTGAATCGGTCCACGGACAGTGCTGCTGGATCCACTCCTCCTCCTTAGTGATCTGACCCTCAGAGCCGCTGGTGACTGTCGCACCCAACTGACGCATAAGCTCCTTGTGATGCCCCCTTTCCTTCTTCTCAGCCACATGAGTCATGTACTGACCGTGAGACTCCATGCAGAACAGCTTCTTCATCTTGTGTTTGAGCTTCTTTGCCTAGGAGGGCTCTGCCGCAGAAGGCTCTGTCCCAGAAGGCACATAATCCTCATCGTCATCATCGGCATCAGCCTCACCCTCGGTCTCCATGGCAGCAGCAGAAGATGGAACTCCAGATCTAGGAACGGATGTGCCCCAATTATCCTTCTTCCTCGGACGCTTGATCTCATGAGAAACCAACTCTCCAGTTTCCAGCTGCTCCTCAGGATAGGTACATCTCCAGGCCTTCTCAATGAGCAACATAATGAACGGACCATAAATCGGGCACTTGCGCTCAGAAATAGCAGCAAGAAGTTCAGACCACATAACATGAGAGATGTCTAGGGACTCGCCTGTGTTTGCATCCTTCTCACGCTGACAGAAGAGAAGCATGTCCACGAGATAAGAGTGTACCATGTCCAGATTCCCGATACGAGGGAAGAGAGTCTCGCGGAAGATACGGTGAAGGATGTCCAGAAAGGCAGACAACTCATAGGTTTCCTTCCTGGTCTCAGGGTTGACCTTCCGAGTACAGTAGGGCAGGAGGGCTTGCTTGTGAGTGGAGGTAACATTGCGGTGAGGTCGAAATCCGACTGGAGTCTCGAGCCCTTGATCTTCCACCTCAAGCAACTCCATGAAGGCCTTCCACTTGACAGCTAGCAACTTCCCATTAGTCATCCAAGTCAGAGTCATGTCTTCATCAGTTCCTAGGTGGACAGTGGCAAAGAACTGAGCCAGCAAATCTGCATCAAAGTCCTTGTTGAACTGCATCATCCTGAGAATGTTCAACTGAGAGCACATCTGAAGGGCATCACCAAAGTACTCAGGGTCCTTCTCCATAGCATCCGTATTGATAGAATGAACATTGACAAAGAGGTTCTTCTTAGCCTTGATCACGTCAAAGTAGGTGCCATACTGAAACCGG
>NC_057799.1:77130379-77135243 GCF_018294505.1 Triticum aestivum
AGTACCGCACATGCGGTAGTACCGTGCCTCCACAGCGGCAGTACCGCTCCAGCGGTAGTGCCATGCCAGATGGGCGGTAGTACCGCCCGAGACGGGGCACGGAGGATTCCTACTGCCGTGGTCAGATCCGGCACTACCGGGGATGCCAAATTCAAAAATAAACCTACCAAACATCAATCCAAAGAGTCTAGTTGCCTTCTCCAACCTACTCAAGCCTAGATTGGCCAAAAATCTAGAGATGCAACCTCTATTGCCCCTAAAATGCGAGATCTGAAAACTAGACAAGAAGAGAAGAGGAACGGGAGGCAATACCGGCATCCATGGCAAGAGAACGAGGTGGGGATCGACTCCACCGAAGGAAATGGAGAGGAACGGTCCGGAGACGGAGAGACGCCGGAGCCCTCCTGCAGCGAGATGGTGCTGGAGAGAGGAAGAGGAACGAGGGGACGAAGCAAATGGGTATGGGGGGAGGAAACCACCCCTGCCCACAACTTAACCCCCTCGCCCGGCTCCTCAGCGGTAGTACCGCTCCCGTATAGCGGCAGTACCGCTCCAGCGGTAGTACCGCGCCTTCACAGCGGTAGTACCGCCCAGCGCAACTCAAAACTAGACTCAACACCTATGGCACAAAAAGTAAAGAAGGGAAACGACGGCAAGAAGAGAAAACCAACACAAAGCAACAAGAGCACCAGCAAGAGAACAAGAACCACACACCTCTACACGAGAGGGCGGTGGCCGAGGCCACCTATCTTTGAGTCACTTGGTATGGCACCGCGAAGAATTATCCTTGGGCCCATGACCAAAACTCGTCTTTGAAGCACAAGTACCATCAAAAATGGCTAATGTGAAAGAGTGAGATTAGTTTATGCATTATGGGGGGAGGAAGAGTTCATTGAGAGAACAACACTCCCCCTATGTGCATGCCTACACCTAGACAAGAATGCATGATGAATGTGAGGGGTGTGCAAAGGTTCAAACCACATTGCTCGAATCAATGATATTTAGCTCATGCCTTAACTCGCGAAATCTTGCTTCATCCAATGGCTTCGTGAAAATATCTGCAAGGTTATCATGAGTGTTGACATAGTTGAGCTCGATCTCCCCTCGCCTAATATGATCCCGGATGAAGTGATACCGAATCTCAATATGCTTCGTCTTGAAGTGTTGCACCGGGTTGAGAGAAATCTTGATGGCACTTTCATTGTCACACCAAAGAGGCACTTTGTCACAAATGACACCGTAATCCTTTAAAGTTTGCCTCATCCATAAGAGTTGTGCACAACAACTCCCGGCCGCCACATCCGCTTCGGTGGACGAGAGAGACACACAACTTTGCTTTTTAGAAGACCAACTTACCAAAGAGCAACCAAGAAATTGGCACCCTCCGGAAGTGGATTTGGTATCCACTTTGTCTCCCGCCCAATCGGAGTCCGAATAACCTACAAGCTTGAAGTTTGCTCCTCTTGGGTACCATAAGCCAAAGTTTGAGGTATGAGCCAAATATCGAAAGATTCGCTTGACCGCCATAAAGTGGCTTTCCTTAGGTGCGGCTTGAAACTGTGCACAAATTCCCACAATCAACATGATATACGGTCTAGATGCACAAAGGTAAAGCAAGGATCCAATCATGGAGCGATATACCTTTTGATCCACCGCTTTACCATTGGGATCAATGTCAAGTTGGCACTTGGTGGGCATTGGAGTGGAAGCCGGCTTGACATCACTTAGCTTGAATCTCTTTAGCATGTCTTGAGTGTATTTGGCTTGGTTGATGAAGGTTCCTTCTCTTCTTTGTTTGATTTCGAATCTGAGAAAGAACTTCAACTCTCCCATCATAGACATCTTGAACTTTGAGGTCATGAGAGCGGCAAATTCCTCATTGAAAGCTTTGTTAGGGGAACCAAAAATAATATCATCAACATATAGTTGGCACACAAACAACTCCCCTTTGACCTTCTTAGTAAAAAGAGTGGGGTCGATTTTCCCAATTTCGAATCCACGATCTTGTAACAACTCCGTAAGATGCTCATACCACGCACGTGGGGCTTGTTTAAGGCCATAGAGCGCCTTATGGAGTTGATACACATGATCGGGGAAATAGGGATCTTCGAACCCGGGGGGTTGTTTGACATACACCAACTCATTTATGGGTCCATTAAGAAAAGCACTCTTCACATCCATTTGTTGCAACTTAAAGTTGTGATGAGAAGCATAAGCAATCAAAAAACGAATAGATTCAAGGCGAGCAATGGGAGCAAAGGTTTCACCGTAGTCGATACCCTCGACTTGGGAGTAGCCTTGTGCCACCAATCGTGCCTTGTTGCGGATGATGGTCCCATGAGCATCTGGCTTGTTCTTGAATATCCACTTCATTCCAGTGACATTGTGGTTCCCCGTTGGCCTTGGCACTAATCTCCACACCTTTTTGTACTCGAAGTTGTTGAGTTCTTCATGCATGGCATTGAGCCAATCCGGATCTTCGAGAGCTTCAAATACCTTTTGGGGTTCCACACAAGAGACAAACGCGTGATGTTCACAATAGTTTGCCAATTGTCTACGAGTGCTTACCCCCTTTTGAATGCTTCCAAGTAAATTCTTCATGAGATGACCCTTGGTGGAGAGCTTGGAAGCAATCTTGGCGGCACGACGCTCCAATTCCTCCTCGGAGGTGAGTTGAGGAGCGGTCACTTGATCATCTTGAGCGCCGTCTTGAGCTTGTTCTTGATCTTGATCTTGAACTTGCTCGGAGGAGAGAACTTGAACTTGGGCATCACTTGGTGTGTCTCCACTGTCTTGATCATGATTTTGCCCTTGGTCTTGTTCATGAGGTTGAGGGCCTTCACTTTGTTCTTCGGAAGCGTGTGGGCCTTGGGTTGGTGAGGGGGGCGTGTCACCGCCGGAGCTCTCTGGATGCTTGGCGAACGGCGATGAAAAGCTCCAGTGTGGGGGGGCAAGCACGCAGCGTCAACGCAGGAGCTGCCCATGCTCGCGGACGAGCACAAGAGGCGGTGGAAGAAGCGGACAAGTGCACGCGCGCACTGTGGCTTTTGGCCGCGACGTGCCCGCGCTTCCTGCAGCGTCTCCGGCGTCAGCGAGCGCCAGGGAGAGGTCAAGGGCGATGGGTCGGGGTCAGTGGCGTGGCGCGGCAGGCGTCGGCGAGCGCTGTATCGAGCACGCGCGGAACAGAGAGGAAAGCGCCATCCAGAGCGCGTCGAGACGCTACCAGGCACCGTGTCTTCACGTGGTCACCATGCTGGCACGGTCAAGACGACGCCCAAACGCTGCCAAACCTTGTCTACGCGCTCGTCCACACAGTGTTTAGTCTAGGAAAGTTGATAGCTCATGCCCAGGCCGACCAGACTTGACTCTACTAAGCTGGCAAGTTTCTGACCAGAAACTTGGTCGCCAAGTTAAGCAACCTTCTAGAAGGCCATTAGGGCTGAACTCCTGGGGTTTAGGTTTTCTTAGGAGGGTATTTAAGCTCAAGAAAGATTAGGGCCAAAAGATCAAGGAAAAATGTACTTGTCGTACAAACTGGAATTTTGGGCCAGAAGACAAATGATTTTCTATAGAAAAAATATTACAAAAAGTCATGCAATATTTTTGACTGGGAAGGTGTGCCAAGGTCCAAAGAATATTCAGGATTTATCTCAGATTTTTGGGAGCAAGGAAAATTGGGGTTGCTTTGGAGCACAAGTTTCTGAATAGAGTTTCAGAGAGGAAAATGAATATTTTTCTTTTATGAAAAATATTAATTTGATTATTTTGGGAGTTTATCAGAGAAATATAGTTGAATGAGGAGTAGATAGGTCACTTTGGTGAAAGTCAAGGATATGCCCAAGTGACAAGTCCATTTGAAATGATTCCAAAACCTAAATCAAAGCAAGGCAAAAACCAAGTCCGGAAACAGAGAGAAGGCAAGTCCGGAAAAAGAGAGAAGGCAAAATCCAGGCTGTCATAGATCATCACGTGAGATGGGGTAGTCATCAATGGTGAACATCTCTATGTTGATCATATCTACTATATGACTCAAGTTCGATCTTTCGCTCTCCAGTGTTCCGAGACCATGTTTGTACATGCTAGGCTCGTCAAGTTTAACCCAAGTATTCTGCATGTGCAAAACTGCCTTACACCCGTTGTATGTGAACGTAGAGTCTATCACACCTGATCATCACGTGGTGCTTGGTCATCTTATAGAGCTACCGTTGTTCTAAGCAAAATAAGATGCATAAAAGATAAACATCACATGCAATAGAAATATGTGACATGATATGGCCATCATCATCTTGTGGTTTTGATCTCCATCTCCAAAGCATCGTCATGATCTCCATCATCACCGGCTCGACACCTTGATCTCCATCGTTGCGTCGGGTCGTCTTGCCAACTATTGTTTCTACAACTATTGCTAACGCATAGTGATAAGTAAAGCAATTACATGGCGCTTGCACTTCGTACAATAGAGACAACCCTAAGGCTCCTACCGGTTGTCGATATTACAAAACATGATCATATCATACATCAACATATATCACATCATATCTTGACCATATCACATCACAACATGCCCTGTAAAAAGAAGTTAGACGTCCTCTACTTTGTTGTTGCAAGTTTTACGTGGATGCTATGGGCTTCTAGCAAGAACCATTCTTACCTACGCAAAAGAACACAACGGTGTTTCATCAAGTTTGCTGTTTTAACCTTCTTCAAGGACTGGCCGTAGTCAAATTCGATTCAACTAAAGTAGGAGAAACAGACACCCGCCAGCCACCTTTATGCAAAACTAGTTGCATGTCTGTCGGTGGAACCGGTCTCAGGTGCGTGGACATGTAAGGTTGGACCAGGCCGCTTCATCCCATAATACCGC
>NC_057799.1:77140185-77140685 GCF_018294505.1 Triticum aestivum
AGCATGCTGAGGATCTCGAACATTAGGACTCTGCGTGATCATCTGCACCGCCGTCCTCGGCCGGAAACTGCTCGGCATCTGAATCGGTCCACGGACAGTGCTGCTGGATCCACTCCTCCTCCTTAGTGATCTGACCCTCAGAGCCGCTGGTGACTGTCGCACCCAACTGACGCATAAGCTCCTTGTGATGCCCCCTTTCCTTCTTCTCAGCCACATGAGTCATGTACTGACCGTGAGACTCCATGCAGAACAGCTTCTTCATCTTGTGTTTGAGCTTCTTTGCCTAGGAGGGCTCTGCCGCAGAAGGCTCTGTCCCAGAAGGCACATAATCCTCATCGTCATCATCGGCATCAGCCTCACCCTCGGTCTCCATGGCAGCAGCAGAAGATGGAACTCCAGATCTAGGAACGGATGTGCCCCAATTATCCTTCTTCCTCGGACGCTTGATCTCATGAGAAACCAACTCTCCAGTTTCCAGCTGCTCCTCAGGATAGGTACAT
>NC_057799.1:77142381-77147246 GCF_018294505.1 Triticum aestivum
AGTACCGCACATGCGGTAGTACCGTGCCTCCACAGCGGCAGTACCGCTCCAGCGGTAGTGCCATGCCAGATGGGCGGTAGTACCGCCCGAGACGGGGCACGGAGGATTCCTACTGCCGTGGTCAGATCCGGCACTACCGGGGATGCCAAATTCAAAAATAAACCTACCAAACATCAATCCAAAGAGTCTAGTTGCCTTCTCCAACCTACTCAAGCCTAGATTGGCCAAAAATCTAGAGATGCAACCTCTATTGCCCCTAAAATGCGAGATCTGAAAACTAGACAAGAAGAGAAGAGGAACGGGAGGCAATACCGGCATCCATGGCAAGAGAACGAGGTGGGGATCGACTCCACCGAAGGAAATGGAGAGGAACGGTCCGGAGACGGAGAGACGCCGGAGCCCTCCTGCAGCGAGATGGTGCTGGAGAGAGGAAGAGGAACGAGGGGACGAAGCAAATGGGTATGGGGGGAGGAAACCACCCCTGCCCACAACTTAACCCCCTCGCCCGGCTCCTCAGCGGTAGTACCGCTCCCGTATAGCGGCAGTACCGCTCCAGCGGTAGTACCGCGCCTTCACAGCGGTAGTACCGCCCAGCGCAACTTAAAACTAGACTCAACACCTATGGCACAAAAAGTAAAGAAGGGAAACGACGGCAAGAAGAGAAAACCAACACAAAGCAACAAGAGCACCAGCAAGAGAACAAGAACCACACACCTCTACACGAGAGGGCGGTGGCCGAGGCCACCTATCTTTGAGTCACTTGGTATGGCACCGCGAAGAATTATCCTTGGGCCCATGACCAAAACTCGTCTTTGAAGCACAAGTACCATCAAAAATGGCTAATGTGAAAGAGTGAGATTAGTTTATGCATTATGGGGGGGAGGAAGAGTTCATTGAGAGAACAACACTCCCCCTATGTGCATGCCTACACCTAGACAAGAATGCATGATGAATGTGAGGGGTGTGCAAAGGTTCAAACCACATTGCTCGAATCAATGATATTTAGCTCATGCCTTAACTCGCGAAATCTTGCTTCATCCAATGGCTTCGTGAAAATATCTGCAAGGTTATCATGAGTGTTGACATAGTTGAGCTCGATCTCCCCTCGCCTAATATGATCCCGGATGAAGTGATACCGAATCTCAATATGCTTCGTCTTGAAGTGTTGCACCGGGTTGAGAGAAATCTTGATGGCACTTTCATTGTCACACCAAAGAGGCACTTTGTCACAAATGACACCGTAATCCTTTAAAGTTTGCCTCATCCATAAGAGTTGTGCACAACAACTCCCGGCCGCCACATCCGCTTCGGTGGACGAGAGAGACACACAACTTTGCTTTTTAGAAGACCAACTTACCAAAGAGCAACCAAGAAATTGGCACCCTCCGGAAGTGGATTTGGTATCCACTTTGTCTCCCGCCCAATCGGAGTCCGAATAACCTACAAGCTTGAAGTTTGCTCCTCTTGGGTACCATAAGCCAAAGTTTGAGGTATGAGCCAAATATCGAAAGATTCGCTTGACCGCCATAAAGTGGCTTTCCTTAGGTGCGGCTTGAAACTGTGCACAAATTCCCACAATCAACATGATATACGGTCTAGATGCACAAAGGTAAAGCAAGGATCCAATCATGGAGCGATATACCTTTTGATCCACCGCTTTACCATTGGGATCAATGTCAAGTTGGCACTTGGTGGGCATTGGAGTGGAAGCCGGCTTGACATCACTTAGCTTGAATCTCTTTAGCATGTCTTGAGTGTATTTGGCTTGGTTGATGAAGGTTCCTTCTCTTCTTTGTTTGATTTCGAATCTGAGAAAGAACTTCAACTCTCCCATCATAGACATCTTGAACTTTGAGGTCATGAGAGCGGCAAATTCCTCATTGAAAGCTTTGTTAGGGGAACCAAAAATAATATCATCAACATATAGTTGGCACACAAACAACTCCCCTTTGACCTTCTTAGTAAAAAGAGTGGGGTCGATTTTCCCAATTTCGAATCCACGATCTTGTAACAACTCCGTAAGATGCTCATACCACGCACGTGGGGCTTGTTTAAGGCCATAGAGCGCCTTATGGAGTTGATACACATGATCGGGGAAATAGGGATCTTCGAACCCGGGGGGTTGTTTGACATACACCAACTCATTTATGGGTCCATTAAGAAAAGCACTCTTCACATCCATTTGTTGCAACTTAAAGTTGTGATGAGAAGCATAAGCAATCAAAAAACGAATAGATTCAAGGCGAGCAATGGGAGCAAAGGTTTCACCGTAGTCGATACCCTCGACTTGGGAGTAGCCTTGTGCCACCAATCGTGCCTTGTTGCGGATGATGGTCCCATGAGCATCTGGCTTGTTCTTGAATATCCACTTCATTCCAGTGACATTGTGGTTCCCCGTTGGCCTTGGCACTAATCTCCACACCTTTTTGTACTCGAAGTTGTTGAGTTCTTCATGCATGGCATTGAGCCAATCCGGATCTTCGAGAGCTTCAAATACCTTTTGGGGTTCCACACAAGAGACAAACGCGTGATGTTCACAATAGTTTGCCAATTGTCTACGAGTGCTTACCCCCTTTTGAATGCTTCCAAGTAAATTCTTCATGAGATGACCCTTGGTGGAGAGCTTGGAAGCAATCTTGGCGGCACGACGCTCCAATTCCTCCTCGGAGGTGAGTTGAGGAGCGGTCACTTGATCATCTTGAGCGCCGTCTTGAGCTTGTTCTTGATCTTGATCTTGAACTTGCTCGGAGGAGAGAACTTGAACTTGGGCATCACTTGGTGTGTCTCCACTGTCTTGATCATGATTTTGCCCTTGGTCTTGTTCATGAGGTTGAGGGCCTTCACTTTGTTCTTCGGAAGCGTGTGGGCCTTGGGTTGGTGAGGGGGGCGTGTCACCTCCGGAGCTCTCTGGATGCTTGGCGAACGGCGATGAAAAGCTCCAGTGTGGGGGGGCAAGCACGCAGCGTCAACGCAGGAGCTGCCCATGCTCGCGGACGAGCACAAGAGGCGGTGGAAGAAGCGGACAAGTGCACGCGCGCACTGTGGCTTTTGGCCGCGACGTGCCCGCGCTTCCTGCGGCGTCTCCGGCGTCAGCGAGCGCCAGGGAGAGGTCAAGGGCGATGGGTCGGGGTCAGTGGCGTGGCGCGGCAGGCGTCGGCGAGCGCTGGATCGAGCACGCGCGGAACAGAGAGGAAAGCGCCATCCAGAGCGCGTCGAGACGCTACCAGGCACCGTGTCTTCACGTGGTCACCATGCTGGCACGGTCAAGATGACGCCCAAACGCTGCCAAACCTTGTCTACGCGCTCGTCCACACAGTGTTTAGTCTAGGAAAGTTGATAGCTCATGCCCAGGCCGACCAGACTTGACTCTACTAAGCTGGCAAGTTTCTGACCAGAAACTTGGTCGCCAAGTTAAGCAACCTTCTAGAAGGCCATTAGGGCTGAACTCCTGGGGTTTAGGTTTTCTTAGGAGGGTATTTAAGCTCAAGAAAGATTAGGGCCAAAAGATCAAGGAAAAATGTACTTGTTGTACAAACTGGAATTTTGGGCCAGAAGACAAATGATTTTCTATAGCAAAAATATTACAAAAAGTCATGCAATATTTTTGACTGGGAAGGTGTGCCAAGGTCCAAAGAATATTCAGGATTTATCTCAGATTTTTGGGAGCAAGGAAAATTGGGGTTGCTTTGGAGCACAAGTTTCTGAATAGAGTTTCAGAGAGGAAAATGAATATTTTTCTTTTATGAAAAATATTAATTTGATTATTTTGGGAGTTTATCAGAGAAATATAGTTGAATGAGGAGTAGATAGGTCACTTTGGTGAAAGTCAAGGATATGCCCAAGTGACAAGTCCATTTGAAATGATTCCAAAACCTAAATCAAAGCAAGGCAAAAACCAAGTCCGGAAACAGAGAGAAGGCAAGTCCGGAAAAAGAGAGAAGGCAAAATCCAGGCTGTCATAGATCATCACGTGAGATGGGGTAGTCATCAATGGTGAACATCTCTATGTTGATCATATCTACTATATGACTCAAGTTCGATCTTTCGCTCTCCAGTGTTCCGAGACCATGTTTGTACATGCTAGGCTCGTCAAGTTTAACCCAAGTATTCTGCATGTGCAAAACTGCCTTACACCCGTTGTATGTGAACGTAGAGTCTATCACACCTGATCATCACGTGGTGCTTGGTCATCTTATAGAGCTACCGTTGTTCTAAGCAAAATAAGATGCATAAAAGATAAACATCACATGCAATAGAAATATGTGACATGATATGGCCATCATCATCTTGTGGTTTTGATCTCCATCTCCAAAGCATCGTCATGATCTCCATCATCACCGGCTCGACACCTTGATCTCCATCGTTGCGTCGGGTCGTCTTGCCAACTATTGTTTCTACAACTATTGCTAACGCATAGTGATAAGTAAAGCAATTACATGGCGCTTGCACTTCGTACAATAGAGACAACCCTAAGGCTCCTACCGGTTGTCGATATTACAAAACATGATCATATCATACATCAACATATATCACATCATATCTTGACCATATCACATCACAACATGCCCTGTAAAAAGAAGTTAGACGTCCTCTACTTTGTTGTTGCAAGTTTTACGTGGATGCTATGGGCTTCTAGCAAGAACCATTCTTACCTACGCAAAAGAACACAACGGTGTTTCATCAAGTTTGCTGTTTTAACCTTCTTCAAGGACTGGCCGTAGTCAAATTCGATTCAACTAAAGTAGGAGAAACAGACACCCGCCAGCCACCTTTATGCAAAACTAGTTGCATGTCTGTCGGTGGAACCGGTCTCAGGTGCGTGGACATGTAAGGTTGGACCAGGCCGCTTCATCCCATAATACCGC
>NC_057799.1:77147728-77152962 GCF_018294505.1 Triticum aestivum
GAATCAAAATAAGACGTTGGTAAGCAGTATGACTATGACCGCCCACAACTCTTTGTGTTCTACTCATGCATATCATCTACGTATATACCTCGCTCGGATGCCATTGTTGGGAAATGTTGCATGGAAAACAAAAAAGTTTCAACGCACACGCAAGATCTATATATCCATGGAGATGCATAGCAACGAGAGGGGAGAGTGTGTCTATGTACCCTTGTAGACCATAAGCGGAAGCATTTAACAACGCGGTTGATGTAGTCGAACTTCTTCGCGCTCCAACCCATCAAGTACCGAACGTACGGCACCTCCGCGTTCAGCACACGTTCAGCTCGGTGACGTCCTCGCCTTCTTGATCCAGCAAGACATGTAAAGTAGTAGATGAGTTCCGGCAACACGACGGTGTGGTGACGGTGATGGTGAAGTGATCTCCGCAGGGCTTCGCCTAAGCACTAAAAATATTACCGAGGGTGTAAACAGTGGACGGGGGCGCCGAACACGGCAAAGACAATGTTGTGTCACCTTGTGTGGCGCCCCCTCCCCGGCACCTACGTACCTGGGGCACCTAGGTGCCTGGGCACCTTGATTGTTTCGGAAACCGTGATATATTTAATTTGTTTCCTAACTATTCTTCATGCAAGACTTTCCATGCTTACGTTTTATTTTTGCTTCTAACCATTTGGACATGCAAGACTTGCCATACAATCAAACATATTAATGTTGACTTGTTTTGAATTGTTGCAGGTATATAATGTGCGTTTTTTGTTTCCTAACTATCTAATACCTACCGATGAAATTATATGCATACGCATGTATGTATATATTCAATAGTTTATTTTTTGAACTATTACATTTTTTGTTTCCTAATTATCTAAAATGGGTATCATATACTTACTAACGAATGTATGTATGTATGCAGGTATGTATATACACAATAATTTATTTGTTGACTAATTGCATTTTATTTTTGTTTCCTAACTATCCAATACAGTTATATAATACCTACTGACAAAAATATTGTAATACCCGGTCGACGTATATAACCAGCTATATAAAAAAGGGTATGAAAATATTGTATACACCCGGTCGTCGTATATACCAGACTATGTGAATAAGTGTAGGAAAATATTATACATCCAATAATATACTTCAAGTGGAAATACCCAAGGTATCTGCACAGTTGTATACCCGGCTGTATGAAAAAAACATGGAAAATATTGTACATAACCATTCGAGGTATGTACCTAAAGTAAAATATGGCTACGTGATGTATGTCTATCTAATATATACCCAACATATTTCGAGTACAAAAACATACCTAAGATATTTTGGGTTATGTATGTATAGACCTAGTGATTTATTCAAGGTATTAGGTACTCGGTGAAAAATAAAGGCGAGCAAATAAAAAAATACGACATCCATTATATGCAAAAGAATACCCGGCTACGTGACGTATGAGACATGCATGGGCTTAATTTGATGGGTATTAAGTGTCCATATCAAGCAATAATTAGCAATAATTCTTTTCTAATAAAAATCTAATCAATTTATCAATTAGTGCTAATACTAATTACACATGCACACATCTTAGTGTCATCCAACGGTTTCTAGGCAAGGTTCCTAGGCACTAGGCACCTAGGTGTCCCATACGGGCGTCCAGGGCGCGCCCTACGGCTGGCCCCCGGCCACTAGGGCTCCTGCCCTACCCTGCGCCCCCCTGCCATGTATTCCCCAAGGGGGAAGGAAATAGAGGGAGAGGGAAGGAAGGGGGAGACCAAGTCCCCTCTTTCCTTCTCTCCCCTAGGGCCGGCCACCCTTGTGGGCTGGTGTGTTCCCTCACTTGGCCCATTAAGCCCATTACTTTGCCGGAGTTGCCCGGAACTCCTTCCGGTGACCCGACAAGTACCCGGTATCACCCGAAACACTTTCTGTGTCCAAATACCATCGTCCTATATATCAATCTTTACCTCTCAACCATTTCGAGACTCCTCGTCATGTCCGTGATCTCATCCGGAACTCCGAACATCATTCGGTCACCAAATCACATAACTCATATAATATTATATCGTCATCGAACGTTAAGCGTGCGGACCCTACGGGTTTGAGAACTATGCATACATGACCGAGACACCTCTCCGGTCAATAGCCAATAGCAGAACCTGGATGCCCATATTGGTTCCCACATATTCTACGAAGATCTTTATCGGTCGAACCATTATGACAACATATGTAATTCCCTTTGTCCATCGGTATATTACTTTCCCGAGATTCGATCGTCGGTATCTTCATACCTAGTTTAATATCGTTACCAGTAAGTCTCTTTACTCATTCTGTAATACATCATCTTGCAACTAACTCTTTAGTCACTTTGCTTGCAAGGCTTCTTATGATGTGTATTACCGAGAGGGCCCAGAGATACCTCTCCGATACTCGAAGTGACAAATCCTAATCTTGATCTATGCCAACTCAACAAACACCTTCGAAGATACCTGTAGAGCATCTTTATGATCACCCAGTTACGTTGTGACGTTTGATAGCACACAAGGCATTCCTTCAGTATCCGGGAGTTGCATAATCTCATAGTCGAAGGAATATGTATTTGACATGAAGAAAGCAATAGCAATAAACTGAACGATCAATATGCTAAGCTAACGGATGGGTCTTGTCCATCACATCATTGTCCTAATATTGTGATCACGTTATCAAATGATAACACATGCCCATGGTTAGGAAACCTTAACCATCTTTGATCAACGAGCTAGTCTAGTAGAGGCTTACTAGGGACACGGTATTTGTTTATGTATTCACACATGTATTTAAGTTTCCGATCAATACAATTCTAGCCTGAATAATAAACCTTTATCATGATTAAGTAAATATAATAATAACCATTTTATTATTGCCTCTAGGGCATATTTCCATCATGACCACCCCGTTATGGTCGATGTTAGAACAACTGAAAGGATCGATATAGTTGACTAGAGGGGGGGTGAATAGGCAACTAACAATTTTTAGCTTTTCTTTACCAATTTAAACTTTGCATCAAAGTAGGTTGTCTAGATATGCAACTAGGTGGGCAACCTATATGATGCAACAACAACTAGCACACACGCAAGGAAGGGATACAACACAATATAAGCGCGCGCAAGTAAAGGTAAGAGATAACCAAGAGTGGAGCCTGTGGGGACGAGGATGTGTTACCGAAGTTCCTTCCTTTTGAGGGGAAGTACGTCTCCGTTAGAGCGGTGTGGAGGCACAATGCTCCACAAGAAGCCACTAGGGCCACCATATTCTCCTCACGCCCTCACACAATGCGAGATGCCGTGATTCCACTATTGGTTCCCTTGAAGGCGGCGACCGAACCTTTACAAATAAGGTTGGGGCAATCTCCACAACTTAATTGGAGGCTCCCAACGACACCACGAAGCTTCACCACAATGGACTATGGCTCCGTGGTCACCTCAACCGTCTAGGGTGCTCAAACACCCAAGAGTAACAAGATCCGCTAGGGATTAGTGGGGGGAATCAAATTTCTCTTGGTGGAAGTGTAGATCGGGGCCTTCTCAACCAATCCCGAGCAAATCAACAAGTTTGATTGGCTAGGGAGAGAGATCGGGCGAAAATGGAGCTTGGAGCAACAATGGAGCTTTTGGGGGAAGAGGTAGGTCAACTTTGGGGAAGAAGACCTCCTTATATAGTGGGGGGAACAATCCAACCGTTACCCCCCACACCAGCCCCGCAGAGAGCGGTACTACCGCTTGGCCAGTGGTACTACCGCTTGGCCAGCGGTGCTACCGCTCCCCCTCGCGATACTGCCGCTGGGCCCAGAGCGGTACTACCACGGTGGTCAGGGCGGTACTACCGCATACGAGCGGTACTACGGCCCCCACTGCCGCGGCTAGTACCGTAAAACCCGACACGAAAAAAGACCCCTCGAATCGAGGCGGTACTAGCACGAGACCGCAGCGGTACTACGGCTGGGGGCTACCAGCGGTACTACCGCTTGTAGCACCCAAGCGGTACTACCGCTCCGGCCCGCGGTACTACTGCTGGGACCAGAGAGGGCACACTGAGAAGGGGAACGAGCTCATCATTGAAGCGGAAAGGCTCGGAGGGGGGCAAAGGAAGTGTACGTGATGATTCCGCCCTAGCCTTTCCAAAGCGGACCCCCTCTTGATAGTACGGTGAACCCTATGAAACTAGTCCACCAAACTAATTCGAAAGGACTAACCGTCTTCGCTTCAAGCTCCGAGGGGAGGGAATCGTCTCGTGCCAAAAGGATGAATCTCTGAAAACACTCAATGCACACGATTAGTCCGCAAAAGCATTCGGGTATTTTTTGGAGTACCGGAGAGTTACGGGAATACGTATTGGGCCTTATTGGGCCATACGGGAAAGAAGGAAAAGGGCCTCAAGGGTGGCCGCACCCCTCCCCTTGTTCTAGTCCGAATTGGACTAGGGAAGGGGGGAGCCCCCTTCCTTCCTTCTCTTTTTCCCTTCCTCTTTTCTTATTCCTTATGGGAGGTGGAATCCTACTAGGACTAGGGAGTCCTAGTAGGACTCCACACTTGGTGCGCCCCCTCCTAGGGCCGGCCTCCTCCTCCCTTGCTCCTTTATATACGGGGGCAGGGGGCACCCCATGAAAACACTTGATATACGATATTTTAGCCGTGTGCGGTGCCCCCCTCCACCAGATTACACCTCGATAATACCGTCGCGGAGCTTAGGCGAAGCCCTGCGTCGGTGGAACATCATCATCGTCACCACGCCATCGTGCTGACGAAACTCTCCCTCAAGACTCCACTGGATCGGAGTTCGAGGGACGTCATTGAGCTGAACGTGTGTAGAACTTGGAGGTGCCGTACGTTCGGTACTTGATCGGTCGGATCATGAAGACGTACGACTACATCAACCGCGTTGTGATAACGCTTCCGCTGTCGGTCTACGAGGGTACGTGGACAACACTCTCCCCTCTCGTTGCTATGCATCCATGATCTTGCGTGTGCGTAGGAAAAAATTTGAAATTACTACGTTACCCAACAGATATATAACATAATAAGCATGCAACTCATGAGATACCAAATGACTAGAGACATAGATAAAGATATGATAAGGATAAGGTAGCATATGTCTCACACCATATGACTGGAACTAAGGTCTCACTGAACACAAAACCAAACAAAGCACAAGGTAGCAAACACAACGAAAGCACAAAGACAAAGACACACTCGCAACACAAC
>NC_057799.1:77152972-77178612 GCF_018294505.1 Triticum aestivum
AGCATGCTGAGGATCTCGAACATTAGGACTCTGCGTGATCATCTGCACCGCCGTCCTCGGCCGGAAACTGCTCGGCATCTGAATCGGTCCACGGACAGTGCTGCTGGATCCACTCCTCCTCCTTAGTGATCTGACCCTCAGAGCCGCTGGTGACTGTCGCACCCAACTGACGCATAAGCTCCTTGTGATGCCCCCTTTCCTTCTTCTCAGCCACATGAGTCATGTACTGACCGTGAGACTCCATGCAGAACAGCTTCTTCATCTTGTGTTTGAGCTTCTTTGCCTAGGAGGGCTCTGCCGCAGAAGGCTCTGTCCCAGAAGGCACATAATCCTCATCGTCATCATCGGCATCAGCCTCACCCTCGGTCTCCATGGCAGCAGCAGAAGATGGAACTCCAGATCTAGGAACGGATGTGCCCCAATTATCCTTCTTCCTCGGACGCTTGATCTCATGAGAAACCAACTCTCCAGTTTCCAGCTGCTCCTCAGGATAGGTACATATCCAGGCCTTCTCAATGAGCAACATAATGAACGGACCATAAATCGGGCACTTGCGCTCAGAAATAGCAGCAAGAAGTTCAGACCACATAACATGAGAGATGTCTAGGGACTCGCCTGTGTTTGCATCCTTCTCACGCTGACAGAAGAGAAGCATGTCCACGAGATAAGAGTGTACCATGTCCAGATTCCCGATACGAGGGAAGAGAGTCTCGCGGAAGATACGGTGAAGGATGTCCAGAAAGGCAGACAACTCATAGGTTTCCTTCCTGGTCTCAGGGTTGACCTTCCGAGTACAGTAGGGCAGGAGGGCTTGCTTGTGAGTGGAGGTAACATTGCGGTGAGGTCGAAATCCGACTGGAGTCTCGAGCCCTTGATCTTCCACCTCAAGCAACTCCATGAAGGCCTTCCACTTGACAGCTAGCAACTTCCCATTAGTCATCCAAGTCAGAGTCATGTCTTCATCAGTTCCTAGGTGGACAGTGGCAAAGAACTGAGCCAGCAAATCTGCATCAAAGTCCTTGTTGAACTGCATCATCCTGAGAATGTTCAACTGAGAGCACATCTGAAGGGCATCACCAAAGTACTCAGGGTCCTTCTCCATAGCATCCGTATTGATAGAATGAACATTGACAAAGAGGTTCTTCTTAGCCTTGATCACGTCAAAGTAGGTGCCATACTGAAACCGGCTCCAGAACGGGCGATTGACAAGGTTGGATTCTTGGTCTTCCTCATATGGGTTGCGGCGACGCCTGTCCCAGAATTCCTTGCTAGTCATCTCAGTCACCTTCTTGCCCCTTGGCTTCGGCCTGTTGGCAGTCTTCTTCTTGAGAGGAGGATTAGCACTTGAGGAAGCACCTACTGGCGGCGGTGGAGCACTGGAGGAACCACCTGCAGGCTCAGATGAGCGGTACTGCTTTGACGTTGAACGCCCGGGGTTGACACGGCGGACTTGCTGCTTAGGGTGTTCATCACCTGGAACCAAACACACGGACACACGAAACAACCAGAAGGAACGATCAAAACCAAATAAACACAACAAATATGGATCAACATGTGGTAGGAAACAATGGAACTGGGCATCCGGCGGTAGTACCGTGCCTGCACAGCGGTAGTACCGCACATGCGGTAGTACCGTGCCTCCACAGCGGCAGTACCGCTCCAGCGGTAGTGCCATGCCAGATGGGCGGTAGTACCGCCCGAGACGGGGCACGGAGGATTCCTACTGCCGTGGTCAGATCCGGCACTACCGGGGATGCCAAATTCAAAAATAAACCTACCAAACATCAATCCAAAGAGTCTAGTTGCCTTCTCCAACCTACTCAAGCCTAGATTGGCCAAAAATCTAGAGATGCAACCTCTATTGCCCCTAAAATGCGAGATCTGAAAACTAGACAAGAAGAGAAGAGGAACGGGAGGCAATACCGGCATCCATGGCAAGAGAACGAGGTGGGGATCGACTCCACCGAAGGAAATGGAGAGGAACGGTCCGGAGACGGAGAGACGCCGGAGCCCTCCTGCAGCGAGATGGCGCTGGAGAGAGGAAGAGGAATGAGGGGACGAAGCAAATGGGTATGGGGGGAGGAAACCACCCCTGCCCACGACTTAACCCCCTCGCCCCGCTCCTCAGCGGTAGTACCGCTCCCGTATAGCTGCAGTACCGCTCTAGCGGTAGTACCGCGCCTTCACAGCAGTAGTACCGCCCAGCGCAACTCAAAACTAGACTCAACACCTATGGCACAAAACGTAAAGAAGGGAAACGACGGCAAGAAGAGAAAACCAACACAAAGCAACAAGAGCACCAGCAAGAGAACAAGAACCACACACCTCTACACGAGAGGGCGGTGGCCGAGGCCACCTATCTTTGAGTCACTTGGTATGGCACCGCGAAGAATTATCCTTGGACCCATGACCAAAACTCGTCTTTGAAGCACAAGTACCATCAAAAATGGCTAATGTGAAAGAGTGAGATTAGTTTATGCATTATGGGGGGAGGAAGAGTTCATTGAGAGAACAACACTCCCCCTATGTCCATGCCTACACCTAGATAAGAATGCATGATGAATGTGAGGGGTGTGCAAAGGTTCAAACCACATTGCTCGAATCAATGATATTTAGCTCATGCCTTAACTCGCGAAATCTTGCTTCATCCAATGGCTTCGTGAAAATATCTGCAAGGTTATCATGAGTGTTGACATAGTTGAGCTCGATCTCCCCTCGCCTAATATGATCCCGGATGAAGTGATACCGAATCTCAATATGCTTCGTCTTGAAGTGTTGCACCGGGTTGAGAGAAATCTTGATGGCACTTTCATTGTCACACCAAAGAGGCACTTTGTCACAAATGACACCGTAATCCTTTAAAGTTTGCCTCATCCATAAGAGTTGTGCACAACAACTCCCGGCCGCCACATCCGCTTCGGTGGACGAGAGAGACACACAACTTTGCTTTTTAGAAGACCAACTTACCAAAGAGCAACCAAGAAATTGGCACCCTCCGAAAGTGGATTTGGTATCCACTTTGTCTCCCGCCCAATCGGAGTCCGAATAACCTACAAGCTTGAAGTTTGCTCCTCTTGGGTACCATAAGCCAAAGTTTGAGGTATGAGCCAAATATCGAAAGATTCGCTTGACCGCCATAAAGTGGCTTTCCTTAGGTACGGCTTGAAACTGTGCACAAATTCCCACACTCAACATGATATCCGGTCTAGATGCACAAAGGTAAAGCAAGGATCCAATCATGGAGCGATATACCTTTTGATCCACCGCTTTACCATTGGGATCAATGTCAAGTTGGCACTTGGTGGGCATTGGAGTGGAAGCCGGCTTGACATCACTTAGCTTGAATCTCTTTAGCATGTCTTGAGTGTATTTGGCTTGGTTGATGAAGGTTCCTTCTCTTCTTTGTTTGATTTCGAATCTGAGAAAGAACTTCAACTCTCCCATCATAGACATCTTGAACTTTGAGGTCATGAGAGCGGCAAATTCCTCATTGAAAGCTTTGTTAGGGGAACCAAAAATAATATCATCAACATATAGTTGGCACACAAACAACTCCCCTTTGACCTTCTTAGTAAAAAGAGTGGGGTCGATTTTCCCGATTTCGAATCCACGATCTTGTAACAACTCCGTAAGATGCTCATACCACGCACGTGGGGCTTGTTTAAGGCCATAGAGCGCCTTATGGTGTTGATACACATGATCGGGGAAATAGGGATCTTCGAACCCGGGGGGTTGTTTGACATACACCAACTCATTTATGGGTCCATTAAGAAAAGCACTCTTCACATCCATTTTTTGCAACTTAAAGTTGTGATGAGAAGCATAAGCAATCAACAAACGAATAGATTCAAGGCGAGCAACGGGAGCAAAGGTTTCACCGTAGTCGATACCCTCGACTTGGGAGTAGCCTTGCGCCACGAATCGTGCCTTGTTGCGGATGATGGTCCCATGAGCATCTTGCTTGTTCTTGAATATCCACTTCGTTCCAGTGACATTGTGGTTCCCCGTTGGCCTTGGCACTAATCTCCACACCTTGTTGTACTCGAAGTTGTTGAGTTCTTCATGCATGGCATTGAGCCAATCCGGATGTTCGAGAGCTTCAAATACCTTTTGGGGTTCCACACAAGAGACAAACGCGTGATGTTCACAATAGTTTGCCAATTGTCTACAAGTGCTTACCCCCTTTTGAATGCTTCCAAGTACATTCTTCATGAGATGACCCTTGGTGGAGAGCTTGGAAGCACTCTTGGCGGCACGACGCTCCAATTCCTCCTCGGAGGTGAGTTGAGGAGCGGTCACTTGATCATCTTGAGCGCCGTCTTGAGCTTGTTCTTGATCTTGAACTTGCTCGGAGGAGAGAACTTGACCTTGGGCATCACTTGGTGTGTCTCCACTGTCTTGATCATGATTTTGCCCTTGGTCTTGTTCATGAGGTTGAGGGCCTTCACTTTGTTCTTCGAAAGCGTGTGGGCCTTGGGTTGGTGATGGCTCCACTTGAGTGGACCATTGTCCTTCTCCTTCGGCCACAAGGGGTTCCTCAATGGGTAGGATAAAACCAACACCCATTCTTCTTATGGCTTGAGGAGGAATTTCATCACCTACATCACAAGTGCCACTTTGCTCCACTTGGGAGCCGTTATTCTCATCAAACTCCATGTTACACGTCTCCTCAATAAGTCCCGTGGATTTATTGAGGACATGGTAAGCATGAGAGTTTGTAGCATAACCAACAAATATGCCCTCATATGCTCTAGCCTCAAATTTAGACAATCGAATACCTTTCTTGAGAATGAAACACTTACACCCGAACACCCGAAAGTACTTGAGGTTGGGCTTGTTACCGGTGAGTATCTCATATGGAGTCTTGTTCAAGCCCTTGCGGAGGTAGAGCCGATTGGATGCATGACACGCGGTGTTGATGGCTTCGGCCCAAAAGTTGTATGGAGACTTGAACTCCGCCATCATGGTCCTTGCCGCATCCATCAACGTCCGGTTCTTCCTCTCCGCAACACCGTTTTGTTGAGGGGTGTAAGGTGCGGAATATTGATGCTTGATCCCCTCATCACCAAGAAACTCATCCAAGGTGTAGTTCTTGAACTCGGTGCCGTTGTCACTTCTTATTGTCAAGATCTTTGCATTGTGTTGACGTTGGGCTTCATTTGCAAAGTCAATGACGGTTTGTTGGGTCTCACTCTTCCTCTTGAAGAAATACACCCAAGTGTATCTTGAATAGTCATCCACAATTACCAAGCAATACTTTCTACCCCCAATACTATCAAAGGATGGAGGCCCAAAGAGATCCAAATGAAGGAGCTCCAAAGGCCTCTTCGAGTAAATGAGAGTCGTGGTAGGGTGAGCCTTCTCATGAAGCTTTCCTTCGATACAAGCACTGCAAGCACGATCTTTAGCAAAACTAACGTTCGTTAGTCCACGGACATGGTCCCCCTTGAGAAGACTTTGCAAAGATCTCATATTGACATGGGCTAAACGGCGATGCCAAAGCCATCCCACGTCAACTTTAGCCATTAGGCATGTCGCGGTCTTAGTGGGTCGCTCCAAAAAGTTAATCACGTAGAGACCGTTCTCGACATGCCCAACAAAGGCTACTTTAAGAGTCTTGCTCCACAAGAGGGCCATGGTATTAATATCAAAGAAAATGGCAAAGCCCATGATAGCAAGTTGACGAACAGAAAGTAAATTGTATGCAAGGGACTCAACTAGCATGACCTTCTCGATCGTGAGATCATGAGAAATGACAACTTTGCCGAGTCCCAATACCTTAGAAGACGAGGCATCACCCCACTCGACATTGGTGGGCATAGATGGAATCTTGTGCACGTCCACCACCAAGTCCTTGCTTCCGGTCATATGATTTGTAGCTCCACTATCAAGCAACCATGATCCCCCACCGAAAGCAAACACCTACAAGAGATCAATGCTTGGTTTTAGGTACCCATTTTGTAATGGGTCCTTTGATGTTAGTAACAAGGGTCTTAGGAACCCAAATGGACCATTCAATATACTCATGAGGAGAACCAACAAATTTGGCATAAACATGCCCATCACTAGCACGGCATAACACATAAGAAGGATTAAAGTCGCCGGCTTTGTTGGATGGGGTGGTATTGCCCTTCTTGACACCGTCACCCTTCGCATTGTTCTTCTTCTCCTTGGAAGCACCCTCTCCCTCCTTCACAAAAGTTTGCTTGAGAGGAGGAGGTCGTTTGGTCTTGTCATTCTTCTTCTTGTTCTTGGGCTTGGGTGCGAACCCAATCCCCTCCTTGGCCACAACTTCCTTTTGGTTTCTCAAAAGGTCGTTGAGGTTCTTCTCACCTTGTATGCATGACACAAGGCCTTTCTCAAGTTGCTCCTTCAACTTAGCATTTTCCTCAACAAGACGCACATGCTCACAACAAGGGTTAGTAGCATTTGCATTATCAATTAACACCATATGAGGAAAGGTGGCTTTCTCCTTAGTTAGCTTTACTTGGAGTTGATCATGAGATTCCTTGAGGCTAGCATGAACGCCCTTCAAGACTTTGTGAGCCTTGTCGAGAATGTCAAACTCCTCTTTAAGTCTAGCAAGATCAACCCCAAGTTTTGCCTTCTCAGAGTTTAGCACATGAGACACAACAAGAGCATGATCAAGATCTTTCTTTAACTTAGCATGATCATCGTTGTATGACTCCTTAAGAGCCAAACGAAGACCACGCTCTTCGTCAAGAGCATTGGAAAGATCCGAAATTTCATCGGCATAGTCACGACTATGCCCATCCATCTTAGAGATGGTATCTTCGTGAGCCTCGATCATGTCATTGGCTTCACCAAGTTGTTCCAAGAGAGCAACGAAGTGCTTCTTGGATTTACCCTTGAGTTTACCCATAAAGGTCTCAAACTCATTTTCCTCCACATTTGTCCCCTCATGTTCATCAATGCTATCTGTCGAAGAAGGATGATTAATGATGGTAGTTTTGATGTTGGAGGTTACCTTGTTGGTGGCTTTAGCCATGAGGCACTTGGCGGTGATGTTCTCATTGGGTGAGTCGAAGAGAGACATCCGTGGAGTCTTCGCAATGGCAACGGAGGCCATGGCAACCAACTCACCATCTTCATCATCGTCATCATCCTCGTTGTACTCTTCTTGTACCACCAATGCCTTGGGAGGAGTCTTCTTGGTGAAGTTGCTCTTGTTGGGGAACGACTTGGCCTTGTCCTTTCTAATGAGCTTGCCACCATTGTCCTCCCTCTTCTCGTAAGGGCACTCCGCAACAAAGTGGCTCACATTGCCACAATTGAAGCAAGTCCTCACTCGTTGCTTGCCCTTTGCGCCACTTGAATTGTTCTTGTTGAAGTTTGGCCTTGTGTTCTTCTTGCTCCAAAATTGCCTTGAAGCAAGAGCCATGTGTTCATGATAGGCATACTTCGTATCTTCGAGGTTGCCCTCCTCTTCTTCCTCTTCATCCTCTTCCTCCATACTAATCTTGGCCTTTAGAGCAAGGTTGGGCTTCTTTACTCTTTGAGAGCGAAGAACCGCATTGTCGGCGGTCTTGTCCAAGATGCTCATAGCAACAAACTCATCCAACACTTCACTTGATGACAAGGTGTGGAAGTCCGGCCTTTGACGAATTACGGAGGACATGGCTTTGTGGTAGGGCATCATTGCCTTGAGGAATTTGCGCTTGATCCAATTGTCATCCGTGTCCTTACTTCCATGATCTCGGAGAGAGACCGCGAGTTTGGTTACTCTCCGAAAAAGCTCACGAGGTTCTTCATCTTCTTTCATTGCAAACTCGTCGGCTTCATCTTGCACCACTTCATAGTTGGAGCGTTGAATGCTTGCGCTTCCCCGATAGAGGGAAACAACTTGGAGCCAAGCATCTTTGGCCACGGTGTAAGGCCGGAGATGAGGAAGATCTTCGGGTGGGATTGCTTCTTGGATGATGAAGAGAGCATTCTCATTGAATTGATGATCCACAACTTCTCTAGGAGTGAAGTTACTTCGGTCATGCGGATAGAAACCTTCTTCAATGATTCTCCAAAGGTTAGTGTTCACATGATTTAAATGACGCTTAAAACGATAGACCCAAGAATCAAAATCTACATTCTTCTCAATCTTAGGAGCTGGGCCGGCATGATTTAAATGAGTGGAAGGGAGCGGTCCACCATAGACAGGTGGAGGTTCCACATGGGCAAAGATGCCGGTGCCCTTTTTACCACTAGAAGAAGGAGCTTTCTCGCTAGTAGCTTCCCCTTTGTCGGAGGTAGCATCCGTCACCTTGTTGGCGGGATCACCCACTTTCAACGGTGCGGTGGAAAGCTTAAGCCCTTCTAAGTATTTATTAAACATGCTTTCGACCTCGGTAGTCATGGAGGTTTTCAATGTGTCCAACGCCACATTTAATTCCTCATGAGAGACCGCGGTTCCCCCATCTCCCGTAGACGAGACCGGATTCACACCGGAGTGCTCCTCCACACCGTCTACGACGTCAACCATACTCTTCGGACGGTAAAGTCCTTAAAAAGAGACGAGGCTCTGATACCAATTGAAAGGATCGATATAGTTGACTAGAGGGGGGTGAATAGGCAACTAACAATTTTTAGCTTTTCTTTACCAATTTAAACTTTGCATCAAAGTAGGTTTTCTAGATATGCAACTAGGTGGGCAACCTATATGATGCAACAACAACTAGCACACACGCAAGGAAGGGATACAACACAATATAAGCGCGCACAAGTAAAGGTAAGAGATAACCAAGAGTGGAGCCGGTGGGGACGAGGATGTGTTACCAAAGTTCCTTCCTTTTGAGGGGAAGTACGTCTCCGTTAGAGCGGTGTGGAGGCACAATGCTCCCCAAGAAGCCACTAGGGCCACCGTATTCTCCTCACGCCCTCACACAATGCGAGATGCCGTGATTCCACTATTGGTGCCCTTGAAGGCGGCGACCGAACCTTTACAAACAAGGTTGGGGCAATCTCCACAACTTAATTGGAGGCTCCCAACGACACCACGAAGCTTCACCACAATGGACTATGGCTCCGCGGTGACCTCAACCGTCTAGGGCGCTCAAACACCCAAGAGTAACAAGATCCACTAGGTATTAGTGGGGGGAATCAAATTTCTCTTGGTGAAAGTGTAGATCGTGGCCTTCTCAACCAATCTCGAGCAAATCAACAAGTTTGATTGGCTAGGGAGAGAGATCGGGCGAAAATGGAGCTTGGAGCAACAATGGAGCTTTTGGGGGAAGAGGTAGGTCAAATTTGGGGAAGAAGACCTCCTTATATAGTGGGGGGAACAATCCAACCGTTACCCCCCACACCAGCCCCGCAGAGAGCGGTACTACCGCTTGGCCAGCGGTACTACCGCTCCCCCTCGCGGTACTGCCGCTGGGCCTAGAGCGGTACTACCGCGGTGGTCAGGGCGGTACTACCGCATACGAGCGGTACTACGGCCCCCACTGCCGCGGCTAGTACCGTAAAACCCGACACGAAAAAATACCCCTCGAATCGAGGCGGTACCAGCATGAGACCGCAGCGGTACTACGGCTGGGGGCTACCAGCGGTACTACCGCTCTGGAGCGGTACTACCGCTTGTAGCACCCAAGCGGTACTACCGCTCCGGCCCGCGGTACTACCGCTGGGACCAGAGAGGGCACACTGAGAAGGGGAACGAGCCCATCATTGAAGCGGAAAGGCTCGGAGGGGGGCAAAGGAAGTGTACATGATGATTCCGCCCTAGCCTTTCCAAAGCGGACCCCCTCTTGATAGTACGGTGAACCCTATGAAACTAGTCCACCAAACTAATTTGAAAGGACTACACCATCTTCGCTTCAAGCTCCGAGGGGAGGGAATCGTCTCGTGCCAAAAGGATGAATCTCTGAAAACACTCAATGCACACGATTAGTCCGCAAAAGCATTGTCATCAATCACCAAAACATCTTAGGGATAAATATGCCCTTACAACAACCCCAAAGTACATCGTCTAGTATGAAATGACTCGATACTCATGGTCTAAGGAATTATGCATATGTTAACTTTCTTGTGTTATGGACTATAGTACAACATAGAACTTGGGTCAATCCAACACAAATGTTCTTATAACATCGTGCTCTCAATGTTATCGACATCATTGTTACACTTAACTTATGCCCATGGTGAGGAAAACAGAATCATCATGCAACACATGAGCTAGTCCTAGAGGCAAGATTAGGAATCTATGTTACTATTTATTATTCTACACATGCACATTAGTTTTCCTTTTAGCCTTGTTGAAAGGATCAGTATGGTCGACTAGAGGGGGGGTAAATAGACGACTAACAATTTTTAACTTGTTTTCCAATTTCAAGGTTACAACAAGAATATGGGTTGTCTAGATATGCAACTAAGTGGACAACCTATGTGCAAAGCTCAACACGGCAAACACAAGCAAGAATATAAGCACAATAATACAAGTTTGCATAAAGTAAGTAAAATAAATAAGTAAGTAAAATAAATAAATAAACTGCAAGTGGAGACGGTGAGGTTGTTCCTGAAGTTCCCTCCTTTTGGGGAGGTACATCTCTGTTGGAGGGGTGTGGAGGCACGATGCACCCCAAGCGCCACAATGTCTCCTCGTATTCTCCTCGCACCCTCACACGATGCAAGGTTCCACGAATCCACTAACGATGCCCTTGAAGGAGACAACCGAAACCTTCATAAACAAGATTGGGGCAATCTCCACAACTTAATTATACGCTCCCAACACCACCATGAAGCTTCATCACAATGGAATGTGACTATGAGGTGACCTCCTCTGTCTAGGGTGCCCAAACACCCCAAGAGTAATAGGACCCACAAGAGAAAGTATTAGAGAATCAAACTTCCTTTGGTGGAATGTAGACATAGGTCCCCTCTCCCAACCCCTAGGAAACCAACAAATCTGTGGCTAGAGAAGGAGGTCCGGCAAGATAAAGCTTAGGTCAACAGTGGAGGATAGAGAGAGGCAATAGGTAGGGGGGGAGGAAGAAGCTCCTCCTTTTATAGCTCCCCCGAACCCAACCGTTATGTGCAGAAATTGCACTGAGTGGCAGTACTGCTCCAGAGAGCGGTATTACCATTGTAGCTTCGAAAACTGCTAAAAATAGCCTAGGGGGTAGTACTGCTCACTAGAGCGGTACTACCGCAGTCCCCTTTAAGGAAGCAACACAACCACCAAAATAGTACAACCGTTGGGGTGTCCGGTTGTACCGACTAAGGTTGGGTTGGAATCTGGGTTGTTACAGAAAAAGTTGTGACTGAGGAGGGTTGTTAGGACTAGAGGTAGGGAGGTTATGTTTGGTATGTGATTGTACTCCGTTGGCTATGAATAAAGTCTGATTTTTTAAAACTTTTTTGTAACCCAAGACATGCTCCACCAATTGTTGTAAGAAGTTTGAGAAAATCATATTATTACACGCGTGTGCATTATTGAAGAGAGCAATGTACTATATAATTAAGTCATACCTATGTGTGATTCATTATGTACTGTTATATTTAGCTAAAAAAATTAACAACATGGTGTTTTGGCATTTCTTTAAAGAAAACATGGTGTTCGACATTTGTCGTTAAGTGAGGAGAATAATACTGTTCAAACAATATATGTCCTTCCTTGCGGCTAATTTTTTTAAATAATACAATTTTTTTTATTAAAATACAGAAATATTACGCTGAAAAAATAATTTTCAAAAATAATACACCGTCGGCCCGCTGCAGGCCGACTAATCCTAGTCAGCCCACAGCAGGCCGACTGGTGGCCCATCTGCTTGCTGCTGGCCGATTGGGCTGTCGGCCACCAGATCAAGTCCAGTCGGCCTGCAGTTGGCCGACAGGGTCCAGTCGGCCTGCAGTTGGCCGATAGGCCTGCAGTGGGCCGACAAGGACTAATTGGCCTACTGTGGGCCGACTGGTGCATGCCACCATTTTTTTCCGAATGATCCCTAGGTTTTTTTGTAAAACTATGACGTATTCCGCACAACCCTTTCCCGCCATATGTTCGCGCCAACTATTTCCCGCCACCCGTTTCCCGCCACCCGTTTCCCGCCACCCATTTCCCGCCAACCCTTTCCCGCCATACCACAGTCGTTCTTTCCCGCCATTTTCTCCTCTCTACCTATAAAACCCCCTTCAGACGGAGGTGGATAAGCATTGCAGTGTAGTGTAGTTGAGATGTCCCATTATCCTTTCGATCGTAGTTTTCACCCTGGGATGAGCAGGACTCTTCTGAGGCTAGCTACCGATTTTAGGATGGATAATAGGATAGTTCCATGGGACGAACTCACCGGTAGTGACACCATAATGAATGAGTTGGCTCACCAATTACGTAGGTCTGGGTGGCCTGAAAGGACCTATGAGGAGGTACGTAAAGAACTTCTTAGGTTGCATGACAGGTGGAAGAAGGTAGTGGTGCCGAAGAGTGAAAATTTCAGAAGGATTGCAGCAAATAATCCATGTTTATGGACTGAGGAGAGCGAGGACGAAGATGATATCTTCATGCCGCCACTTCCGGGTTCTGCATCGTCGAAGGGCAAGAGTTCTTCATCATCGAAGGGCAAGGTTTCTGCATCGTCGAAGGGCAAGAGTTCTTCATCGTCGAAGGGCAAGAGTTCTGCATCGATCGAGGATGACGATGATGACTTCATGTAGTTTTTATGCTGTATGTTGTGAGTTCAGTTACGTACCATTTAATTTAGATGTAGTTCTATCTAGTTGTTTGTAATGTCTCGTTGTATGAATATTATGTTCTATCTAAATATGATCTTGTAGTTCGGATAATAGAGTACTAAAATAGAGTAGGCATATGTCTCGTACATAAGTACATAGTCATTTGTCTCATACATAGAATAGACATAAGTCTCACACAGAAATAGATGGTAATGTCTCTACTGATAGATAGAAGCGTCAGTGACGACGTCTGGCCTGGCGGAGAGGCGGATCTCGAATGACAAATTCATCACATATAACTCGGTTTCCTGTAGCAATGCAACTCAACAACCCTTTTCCATTCCCATTCGCTCAGCATTTCTTGAATCTTGCCATCATCAGTTATGTCAATCAATTTTCTTTCCCCAGGGCCATTTGACTGCTTCCTGCTGACGTAGTACACAAAATCGTCTTCCTTCAA
Organism: Triticum aestivum; assembly: GCF_018294505.1. NCBI lineage: Eukaryota > Viridiplantae > Streptophyta > Magnoliopsida > Poales > Poaceae > Triticum > Triticum aestivum. Next base: position 77,166,108 of record NC_057799.1, read on the forward strand.
CCCTTGCTTCAACATGAATTTAGTCTTCAACCAATCAAAAGTGAGGTCCACTTCACTAACTTGCACAACACTTGGAGAAAAGCCTTGGACATGAACAATAGGGCTAAGCACCCACTGAGTACCATTAGCCATCTGCAACACACAAATCGCATTGAGTACCTAACCTACCCCTTAATATCCCTACTAACAAATATTAGACATGTCTATATATTACCTAGCTATATATTACAGAATATTAACGGAGCAACTAATACAATTCACCCACCTACAAGTATATTACGAATATTTGCCGTAGCAACTACAAATATTGACAGATTAATATATTTGACTGGACTGCCTATATTACGGACCTTTTTTCTGGACTACTACATATACTGACACTCCTAAATACTTGACATCCACATATAGTACGGATTATTACCGGAGCAACTACACATTTTTACACAACTAATTAGTTGACATCTAAATATATTTACGTATACTACCGGGGCAAATAACAATAATCGCACACCTAATTTATTTCACATCGAAACATATTAACAAATACTACCGGAGCACCTACGAAAAATAAAATGTGGGCTGAAATATACCCTTGAAGCGTGCGTGCGAAGAAAGAACGATGAACGGCGGCCACCAAACTGCCGGTGCTCCGCCTCCAACGAAGAACGACGAACAACAGCTTCACCTCCACCACACTGCCCCAACTTCACCACCACCACACTGCAATGCTTATCCACCTCCGTCTGAAGGGGGTTTTATAGGTAGAGAGGAGAAAATGGCGAGAAAGAACGACTGCGGTATGGCGGGAAAGGGTTGGCGGGAAATGGGTGGCGGGAAATAATTGGCGCGAACATATGGCGGGAAAGGGTTCTTCATCATCGAAGGGCAAGGTTTCTGCATCGTCGAAGGGCAAGAGTTCTTCATCATCGAAGGGCAAGAGTTCTGCATCGATCGAGGATGACGATGATGACTTCATGTAGTTTTTATGCTGTATGTTGTGAGTTCAGTTACGTACCATTTAATTTAGATGTAGTTCTATCTAGTTGTTTGTAATGTCTCGTTGTATGAATATTATGTTCTATCTAAATATGATATTGTAGTTCGGATAACAGAGTACTAAAATAGAGTAGGCATATGTCTCGTACATAAGTACATAGTCATTTGTCTCATACATAGAATAGACATAAGTCTCACACAGAAATAGATGGTAATGTCTCTACTGATAGATAGAAGCGTCAGTGACGACGTCTGGCCTGGCGGGGAGGCGGATCTGGAAGCGGCGACCATCCCAACCTGTCGGGTGCCCTAATGTGACGAGGAGGAATCTCAGACTCTCCCTGGTCATGCTGTGTATCCTGTGTGGGGCCTGGTGGAGGAGTCGAAAACATGTTCATCCACTGGGTGTGCTGCGACATCTGAGCCTGTATGTTCTCCTCGGGATGTTGATCACTCCCCCACGTATCATGTGATGCCGACATAGACGCCTGATATCCATAGGCTCCTACACGATGGAACGTTTCATCATGAAGAATGAGGTCGCGTCAACTAATATTGAAAACAATAAATATGAAGACACATACCTGCTGGCTGTGACGTCTGCTCTGGCTCAAACACGAAACTGGATGAGGGACCGTGCTGCTGTGGCTGTGGAGATAACACGAAGCTCGACGAGGGACCGTGTTGCTGTGGCTGTGGAGAAAACACGAAGCTCGACGTGGGACCATAGTGTTGTGGGTGCCACGTAGAACTGCCAGGTTGGTCAGGACAGGGTGGCCTGGTTGTCGGCTGATGTGCTAGACGTGGACGTGGTTGATGTCGGTGCATGGAGTGACGCGGCTGCTCCTACTGGTGCTGAACAACATCGGTTCTCCGGGTGCATGTGATAGCCTCGTACACAGTCCGTATCTTATTCTGAATTCTTTCGAAGAAGGGTTGTAGCACTGGACGATGCTGAAGAAGAGGTCCAGACGATAGTGATCGCAGAGGTGGTCACGTCGTCGTAGAGTTCGCGTGTCAAGGTAGCCTGCAAATTTCCATGACGATTAATAATGTCTGTCTCTTGCACGTCAAAGTATGTGACAACATTACGTAAAGAAAATATATCTTACCGCGTACTGCCTAGAGCCCGAAGTATCATAGCTCGGGTACATATCCGACGGAGTAGGATCCGGTATGTCCTCTGGGTGGGAGTACTCAACAATGCGTAACCGTGTTCCGGTCATGTAGCGCCGCAAATAGAGATTGAATTCATCGAGATCGAAATTGTGATTCTCGTGCCATAGATTTGTGTTTGCTGTCTCCCATTCTATAACATATGGCTCTAGTCTAACTAGCCAGTCAGCAGTAGTCCTGGTCATGCCCTTCCTTGTCGTCCTAAAATTGTGGTGTGTGTTCAACAATTACCTAAAGCTTCGAATGGAGTACTATGAAAGATAATGCAACATTGAAAAACTGGTTAATACCTGTGGATGTGTGCTGGCACCGGGTTCTCTATAGGGGGAGGTAGCTCCAACTGCAGAAGACCAAATTGCCTCATAACCCTCTGTTGTGCCATCTCCTCGACGAAGACATCGAAGATGATCTTAGATTTTGTCATCCAGTAATCTCGGTCCCTTGTGCATAGAACAGACATACCACCAGGGTATCTCGCTTGTATGGCTGCTTCCGTGTAGGGCTGCCAGATGACCCCGGTGTACGCGTCGAACTGCTCATTCTATGCTGTGTATGCCTTCCTGGTCTGATCACTAGCAAAGCGTCTCTGCAGAGAAGAAAAGTTAGTAGCCGCTAGCATCGAACTATCTCTTGTGCAGAAAAAAGTTGCATTAAACTACAACACGGTGCGCCATACCTCGCGACGTGTCCAACACAGACCGAAAGTAGGCATGTCGATGCCGTCAACATCAAACATGGCGTCTATAGGCTCATGAACACGTACATCTGGTCGCCCTATAGAGAACCTCTCCCACGACCACAGCTGTAGGAATAGAGGGCATCCAAGAAGGGCTGGCTTTCTCGATGTAAGCTGGCAACCGTTGCACATACCTCGGTATGTAGCCGCTAAGACCGCCGAACCCCAACTCCTCTGTCTGATCTGATCCGCCGTCTGAGCGCTCGCTATCTCGAGTGCCATAGGGATGTAGAGGGCGCTAATAGTGGTGACATGGTTCTCCGTGAACATCACCTTGCCGAAAAGCCATAGTAAGTAGGCCTCCAGGCTCCGAGTGATCTGTTCCGCAGTCAACGGCGCCCGGAAGTTCTGGATCTGCATTAAGCGAACAGAAAGTTTTAGTAAGCCGCAATTATTTTCTGTAAAACTGTATGCACGATAATTGAAGATAATAGGTAGGGGAAATTACCCAGAAATTTAGCAACCACTCATACTTAGGTCCGTGATGCTCCCATACCGGATCCAGAGCATCCGGAAAAACACCATGAAAACGTTGTGTAAGAGCTCGCTCCCAACCAGCCGGTGCGTCCAACGGTCCTACGGCATGACCTGCCAACGGTAGTCCGAGCAAAAGTGACACATCCTCCAGAGTAGGAGCCATCTCTCCCCATCTGAAGTGAAACGTGTGGGTCTCTGGCCTCCAACGGTCCACTAAGCAGCTCAGCAAAGACCCATCGATGGCGAGGCGTTTCTCACCCGGGATAGACTCAACCAGACGCGCGAAAGGTAAAAGGCCGGCCCATTTCAACCTTCATCAGAGAACTTTTCAGTTAGTGTCTCCCATTTCAACCATTAATATGCATGTCAGTGTGCAAATTAATAAAGCACGTACCGCTGAAGCCATCCTGAGTGTATCTTCCAGTTTTCCTTAGGAGTGCGAGTGACCAGAGGCTCAAGCTTGCGCTCATACCATATCGCAGCACGATGACCCCTATCAATGTCCCCATTCAGCAACCACAATCCCGACATTCCTGCACATACAAAATTCAGAACATAGTGTCACACTTAATAAAAATTCAGAACATAGTGTCACACTTATTACAAATTCAGAACATAGTGCCACACTTAATAAAAATTCAGAACATAGTGCCACACTTAATACAAATTCAGAACATAGTGCCGCACTTAATACAAATTCAGAACATAGTGCCACACTTAATACAAATTCAGAACATAGTGCCACACTTAATACAAATTCAGAACATAGTGCCACACTTAATACAAATTCAGAACATAGTGCCACACTTAATACAAATTCAGAACATACTACTGCTAGCTTAGCTTCTTCCTCTCGCCCTTACTCCTCTACTGCCTCTACCTCCTCTTCTTCCCCGGTTGCCTCGTCCACGCCCAGTGACGAAAGTGGGACAATTAGTGTCCCTATGGCCAAATTCATTGCATAGAATGCATTGCCTAGTCGGACCTCCTGCTTCAGATTCATCCATGTCATTTCGGATGCGCTGACACTGTCGTCTGCCTCTACTTGTACGCATATGCTCTGGGTTTGGAATGTAACGCCTTTCGGCGGGGTTGACGCTGTTGAAATTACCCATTGATCGAAAACCCATCAGCTCACCTGTCCAGGTATTGAGGACAGACTCTTTCAGAAAAAATGGAGACACAAACGATATTGCGTCCATTCCAAGCTGCCCGCAAGCAGCAAGTACATGTGAGCAAGGTAGGTGAAGCAATTTCGGTTTATTACATGTGCACTCACACGTTGGCCAGGCTTCATTGCCAATTTTCACCTCATGCATCCTCAACTCATTTGCACATCCGAATTTGTTGTTGGCTAAGCGGACCTCAAACCTTCTTTCTTGATTACCGATGGCGACTACAGTGTGTGACCTAGCTTTTTGCATCTTGTTGTCCATGTACTTCGTGACTCTTTCACAGTACCGTGTATTTGGGTTGTTCAAGATATGCTGCTCTGCTTTTTGACGTCTGTCTCTGAAATACTTGACGGTGCCATAGAAAATACCCTCAACGATGGCTGTAAGTGGCAATGCCCGGTTTCCTCTGAGGACAAAGTTGTATGTTTCCGCGAGGTTCGTTGTCATGACACCGTACCTTGCTCCATGTGTGTCATGTAGCAAAGACCACCTCTCCAGAGACTCATGCTCTATCCACTGCTCGAAGGTTTTAATCGACCTCCCGAGCCTTATCCTAGTACCAGGTGGGTCAAAGCCTGGCAGGTCACATAGCCCAACAGGCTCCTCCTCCACGCCGCTGTTCCTGTTGCCAACTGTGCAGCTACTGCTTCAACATGTGCCCTCACCGCTGCATCTCTTGCAGCTTTCCTGTCCCTCACGTGTCTCTGCATGCACACATTAAGTCTGTCGCGTATCAAATTGTACTTCCATAATTGGTTCTGCTTGCAGAGTTTTTTGAACAGATTCATCAGGTTCTTATTTCTAAACTGCGAGAAGAAATTAGCCCCCAGATGGCGCATGCACCAACGGCTCTGCAAGTCCTGCCATGGAACTTGTTCCTCAGGGCCTGGGTTTGTCAGTGTCCTTATCGCACTGAGTATACCCGCATGCCTGTCATGAAGGATGCACACATTGGGCTTCTCCTTCACAACTGATAGTTTCAACTGCCTGAAGAACCATGTCCAACTTTCAATGTTCTCACTCTCCACAAAAGCAAATGCCAGTGGGATGACTTGATTTTGGCCGTCTTGACCTATGGCTGTCAGGATCTGACCCTTGTACTTGCCTGTGAGAAAAGTACCGTCAACACATATCACCGGTCGGCAATGCCTGAAAGCTTCGATGCATACACCGAAAGAGAAGAAGAGACGATGCAACACCCTCACAGTTGGGAACTCTGGCATGAACATGTCTTGGATATCGATATAGGTGCCTGGATTCCGCTGCTGCAGGATGTGGAGGAGGTGGACAACAGAGTCATATGCATCAAAATAAGAACCAAATCTCCTCTCAAGCGCCGCATTCTTAGCCCTCCAAGCCTTGCCATAAGAAATTCGGTACTTGAACCTGGCGAAGACTTTTGTCTGGACTGCCTTCACTTCCATAGCTTTGCCCTGCACTATCTCATCATAAAACAATCGAGCAATAAGCGTGGATGAAAGGTTGGCATGATCTTGAGGGATGCAGGGAATAAGACAAGTGTGATTAACTAAGTCACTTATCACCCAACTTGTGACATACTTAGGGAGAAAGCCGTGCACACTGGCGGGACAATCTGCGTTCTTGCATACCATTGTCAGGAATTTCTGACTGGACACCTGAGCTTTGAAATCCTTTGCATGGACATTGCCCAATTAATTATTGCATCCTTCAGGGCTTGCTTGTTCGGATACATAGCACCCGTCGCAATATTGTTCTGGTGATATTGCCAGGCTGAATCATGTCCATCATTCACGGTCATTGCAGATGATAAGTCATGATTCCACCATGCAGGATTCGGGACCTCCTCTGCATTTTCTTCTTCATCTGACTCGTCAGAATCATCGCTTGACCCCTTTCAACATCGGTGTCTTCTTCTTCCATCTGGTTCTGCATGTGCCCATCTACCTCGTCAGCGTCCACCTCGCCATTGTAATCACCATCGGCATTTCCTCCTTCTACCTGACTACTCTGCCCTTGTTCATAACCATAAGCATTTCCTCCTTCTACCTGACTGCTCTGTCCTTGTTCGTAACCATAAGCATTTCCTCCTTCTACCTGACTGCTCTGTCCTTCGTAGCCACCCTCGCCTTCATGTGCAGTGACCTCCTTCACGACGGGAAGCACTAAAGCAACAGGATTGCATCCCCTTCGTTCACAACCTTGTAACCACCGCACCCAATCAGAGTCTCCCTCTATTGGCCTCAAATAAAAGTAAATTTTTGAACTTGACCGTGTCCACAATGCATGAACACCGACGGTCTGTGTTTCAGTATCAAGACCTAAACTTGCCGCAATCCATTCTTTCAACTCACTGACAGACCATGTTTGTGGTGCGCTCATTGGCACCTCTATGTGAGTAAATTCACTCAGATCTGCTCCCAACTCAGTTGTTTGGACAGTACCAGGACCGTAGTAAAATCTGAATTTCACTATATCGGACATCTCGACTCACCTATTTTTTTTTCAACAACGAAATACAAGTATTAAGCAACAACTTAATATCCCCACTAACAAATATTAGACATGTCTATATATTACCTAGCTATATATTACAGAATATTAACGGAGCAACTAATACAATTCACCCACCTACAAGTATATTACGAATATTTGCCGTAGCAACTACAAATATTGACAGATTAATATATTTGACTGGACTGCCTATATTACGGACCTTTTTTCTGGACTACTACATATACTGACACTCCTAAATACTTGACATCCACATATAGTAAGGCATATTACCGTAGCAACTACACATTTTTACACAACTAATTAGTTGACATCTAAATATATTTACGTATACTACCGGGGCAAATAACAATAATCGCACACCTAATTTATTTCACATCGAAACATATTAACAAATACTACCGGAGCACCTACGAAAAATAAAATGTGGGCTGAAATATACCCTTGAAGCGTGCGTGCGAACGAAGAACGACGAACGGCGGCCACCAAACTGCCGGTGCTCCGCCTCCAACGAAGAACGACGAACAACAGCTTCACCTCCACCACACTGCCCCAACTTCACCACCACCACACTGCCCCAACTTCACCACCACCACCTCCACCAAAATGCTCACCACGACCACCACGAGCTACCCCAGCAGTAGATCGAGACCTCTTTTGGCTGCCCTAACTGAGTTGAATCCATTCACGGTGCCAAAATCGCGAAAAACTTGCTCATTTAGGTGTATAAATTGGTGGCATTTTTGTGTAGAGAGAGGAGAAGGTAAGAACAGAAAAGAACAGAAGAAGAAGGGAGGAAGGGGAGAAGAAGAAGGGAGGAAGGGGAGAAGAAGAAGGGAGGAAAGGAAGGATAAGGCCGCAGGGAGCAGCCGGCCAGCCGCGTGCGAGGTGGCAGCACCCTGTCGGCCAGCAGCTGGCCAATCGGCCCGCAGTAGGCCGACAGGGGCGCGCCCACGCCGACAGCTCCCTCCCTCCCCCTCGCGACGTGGCCCACCCAACCAGAGGCCGACGCGTGCCAGGCGGGCCAGCAGTCGGCCTGCTGCTAGCCGATCGGCCTGCTGTGGGCTGATTAGGTCCAGTCGGCCTGCAGCGGGCCGACGGTGTATTATTTTTGAAAATTATTTTTTCGGCGTAATATTTCTGTAATTTAATAAAAAAAATTGTATTATTTAAAAAAAAATTAGCTTCCTTGCGCATGGCTTCAACCTGCATACAAGATTCACATGGGTCGTAGAGGCTGAGCTTGAGCTGATAAAGAAGACGATGGAAGCATCAGATTTATGGCATAGGGGAATCTGGAAAATTCAACACTGCCATGGTGCAGAGATTGCTTTCACCAAACGGTGTTATTGATCCTTGCGCCAAAGCCATTTACGTCCTCTTCATCCTTTCTTGGCGGATTTGGAAAGCCAGGAATGACCTAATTTTCTCGGGCATTCATAGTTCGGCCAATGATACCGTATGTCGATTCACGAAAATCATTGCTACATGGATAAAGAGATATGCAAATTTAAATAATACAACCCTTCTCTCATTTCATTTCTTTCTTCTTTTGCGACTTGTCTAGTTATTTTTTTCTTCTCTTCACTTTGTTTGCCTTTTTTAATTCTTGTAATCCGTATAAGACTTTTCCAATTCTTTTTCGGATTGAAATATTTTTTCCACGCGACAAAGACATAAATTAAACACACGGAGAGAAAAAACTATTGGTCAGTCAGGCAAACTGCCGTGTGTAGACAAGCTCCAGCTCATTCACCTTGCCCCAGGACATTTACATCTTCAAAATTTTCTTACCGAAAAAATAAAAATTCCAGACACGAAAAAATAAAGTATATATCAATACTTCCCAACATACGGCCAAAGCATCTAGGTTCTTTTTTCCATGAGAGCAGCACTCAGGTAACTATCAGGGGCTAATAAAGTGCCGTTATACACATGTTGATACAAAGATCGGCTACAACTTAGTAACCTACGGGTTACACCAAATCGACATAAGAGATCAAACAAACAGACCATCGAAGAAGAGATCCGGAATAAAAATTTCAACAACTAGAATGAAAATGCCTTGGCTCAGAGAGCATGACCGAGACCGAATGTCCCTCCTTATTTTATTTCTTTGAGAACACAGTACAGACACAGACGCTCATATATACGCGCGTACACTCGTCTCTATAAACACACATGCGCACACTATATCCCTATGAGCACATTCGAAAGACTGAGCTGGCATATCATTTTGAGATTGACGAAGTCACCACAGGCGCATCATAGTCGACGGGAACGTCTCCTCCCACTAAACGCGTATCGCCGGAAGTCCTGAAATAAATCCAGAATAATGTGAGCACTAGGATTTGAACCGTAGTACCACTGTCCTCCTAACTACCAACCACATGTTGGTTTACAATGCACCTCCTTATTAACATGCCATTCATACATGCCAAATCTAAATAAAATGAGACGAGACGCATGACCGTGCACCTCCTTACATTGGAGCAAAAGGTGACGCCATTCACCGTGCCACTTGCATCGACCCCCTTCACCGTGACCCGTGTGGCGATGAACGTCGAGCTGGCGAATTCTGTACACCGCCAAGGATGACTCTCCAGGCTCTATGACAGTGCGTGTCTCCCCAGAGATACTGTTGTTCTCCAAGGTTGGACAAAAGAAAATGTTCAGTGCGTCAGTGAACTGCCAGGGCATGGGTGCATCAGAAATCTTTGTGCAGGGAAGCTTGAGCTGGCTATCGAAGCAGCATGTCGTGCGCAGTCCCATTGTCGCCATCTGCGGAGCAGGGGTTCCTGCTCCCGCTCCATCACCATGAACGACGTCCATTCCCTGAGATTCATGGATGTTTTCGTGTGTCCCCTCTAATTTCATGCTTAGTATTTTTTTCATGTCAAGTAAAACAGTAGCAATGGAACAAGATTTGTATCGTCTCAGTATGTGTTTTTAGTAAAAGTTTTATTAAGAATTGCAGAAACTTGTGACATTCTGTGGCTGTTTAGTCCTTATAACCTTTTGTCGGATAAGGAATAGTGCAAACAAGTTAAATATAGACTCAATCGTGTCGAGCATCGGCAATCTGTAGTTAAACTCTCAACTTCCTCTTGAATGCAGAGCTCCTTGTAATTGTTTGAGAAAAGAGATATGAAGGGGGGACTAAGGTATAAGAGCATCTCCACTCGTTCGCCCCCCAGCGCACCGGCTGGCGCTTCTTTGGCTCTTCGGCCGACGCTTTTTTGGCCCGAGGGCAATCTAGTTCCCAGCCACGCCCCCAGGTTTCGGCCCCAAGACGCGTATACATTCAGACTTGACATTTCCCGCTATCCAAAAAAAACGCCACAAGTTCGGCGATCAATCATACTCGAAAGTTCGGCGTGCAAAAGGAAGGACGCGTAGGCATCAAACGGCGGCCTCCGGCGTCGGACTAGCGGGAGTCGGCGTGCATGGGCTGGTCGGCGTCGGCGCGGCTTCTGTGTTGGGCATCGTGGAGGCATCATCGCTCGGGCTTGGCGGCGGCGTTGGGGTCGGCGTGGGAGTTGGCGCGGTCGTCGACGGCATCTGGTTCAAGATGAGGCCGCGCTCCGCCAGGTACCACGCCTTGACCTGCTCGTCCATCGTCGACATGTCCGCCCATCAGGAATGCCAGGTCGGTGTTCTCTTCTTCGCGGCGACGTTGGTCCAGAGTAGATCGAGCTTGACGGCGTTGTTCGTCATCAACACCGACCACCGCGCCTTGGATTTCTCTTCCCTCTAGGCGGCGTGGTTCTTGGCGTCGGCGATGCACTGCTCGATGGACGAGTGCAGACGCTCGGTAGCCGGTGCGGCGTCCTTCGCCGTCTTGGCTCGTTTGTTGCCGTTAGGGCGCCTATCGGCCGGCCCCGGCGTGGGCGCGTCTAGCTTGTACGTCTCATTGGCCTTGGCGAGGGTGCGCCGGACATCCGCCACTTCTCGCACTTCTCGATCCGGGAGAACACATGGAGGTACTTGAACTCTTGGTCGGTGCTGCTGTCCTGGCGGTACATGGCGAACATCCAAATCATCTGCGCCGAGGAACAAGTGTCGGCGACGCACACGGCGAAAAGAAGTGGGAGCCGGCGTCTATGCATACCTGACCCTCGACGTTGGCGCTGCTTTCCGGGCGAGCCGCGATCTCCTCAACAATCACATGCCATTTGTTGCAGGCCGTTTGGGTGAGCGCCCAATGGTTCGCCATGGCCTTCGAGCCGTGCTGCATGTGGATGGTGGATAAGTAGGGGTCGACCAACTTGCGTTCATCGAATTTCGACTTGATGCGCTCCCAGTACGTGTCGGCGTTCTGGTTCGTACCGGTGATGGGGTCGAGGCAGACGGTCTTTCATGCTTCGGCGAGGCACTCGTCTTCTTTGGACGTCCACTTGACGCGCAGCTCGCCGGTCCTAGCCCCCCGCTTCTTCTTTTTCCCTTCCCTCGCCGGAGCAGGCGCCGGCTCTTCCTCCTCCTCCTCCTCCTCGCCATAGTCGAGCTCATCGTCCATATCGCCGACGAGGTCCATTGTATCGTCTTGCACCTGGAACCCGGGGGAGGCGGCGGCGGCCGAGCCGCTCGTGATGATCTCGTCCATGTCGGCTTCCCTCGCGTCGGGGTTGCCGAAATGCGACGACGAGGCTTGCGAGAAGTGTAGGGCGCCACGGCGTAGAGGCGGCGTCGGGGAGGCGGCGTAAGCCGGCGGCGAGTAGGTGTATGGGGGGTACTGGACGCCGGCGAACTCGGGTGAGGGCGTGCGCTGGTCGGGGTTCAGACCGGAGGGTGAGGCGCGCTGGCCATGCGGAAAGGTGATGTTGGGGTTGAATCCACCATGCACGTCGCCGTCGGCGTAGCCAGGCGAGGGTGCGCATCCCCAGGGATGTGGCAATGGAGAGAAGCTGGCCGGCGACCTGACGCTCTGCTGGCTCCAGGCAGCTTGCGGGCCGTGGCCGTCGGGTGGATTCATCATCCCCGCGCGAGGTGCCTCTACCTGCTCCGCAGCAGCCGCCGCCAACGCGGCCGCGTCCCGGGACCTCTTGGTGTTGAGCCTGTTCCGCTGGTCGGTGATGACAGCCTCCCGGCGCTGAACCTTCGCCTTCCAGTCGACGTTCGACATGCCCTGTGGTTTTGCCGGCAGTGCCCTGGGCTTCCTCTGCTTCGGCTGGGTGGCATCGGCAACGGTGTGAGGGACCGTATACTTCTTCGGTGGCATGGCAGGATGGCGGGGAGAGGGAGGAGAATGGTGGGAGAAGAGGGGCAGAAGGGGGGAATGGAGGGAAATGGAGGGGAAAGCAGGGGATCGGCGGGAAAAGGGCTGTCTCTCGCCGACAGAGCGGACGCACGCACCTTTTTTCTTCGGCCGGCGCCCCCAGGCGGCCCCCGGGGGCTTGGGTTTGGCTCGGGTTCGCCGGCTGTTATTTCGGCCCAAACCAGCGATAAACAAGGT